>NW_015168713.1:210139-212109 GCF_001447785.1 Gekko japonicus
TGCGAGTGGCTCAAAGGGCTTCCTCGTGAGCTGGCGGAGAACAAGAGGAAGGTCCCAGGGAATGACTGCAGTTTTGACAGGAGTTTCCCCCCTAAAAAAAACTTTTAAAAAACATTTTAAAAGTATTTTTTCAAAGCTGTGCCCCCCCCACCCCCCCCCCCCAATGTCTCTCTTAGGTGTTATTTGATATTTTTTAGCCTCAGAAGAAAAAACATGGCCACAAGCTACAAAGTCCTGGCTACAGGTAGGCTTCCCAGGTCCCCCCGGGGTGTGGGGAAAACCCTGCCCCAGAGGCCCGTTCCCCGCCACTGCTGGATCAGGCCCCAAGGGGAACTCCTCCCCGACGTGCGCGTCACCCGGAAGTGACGCGATCACGCCGGGCACGGGGCCATGGCCATCTGAGCGACAACTCGATGGTTTTCCCTCGTATGGCTGTGGCCCCGCCCCCAGCACGCCCGGCGTGGTCGCGTCACGTCTGGGTGACGCGCACGTTGGGGAGGAGTTGCACATGCAACAGACACCGGCAGGGAGCCCCCTGCTCTCAGAGAAAATCCACTTGGCAACCCTAGCTACAGGCCGGGATGCCAGGCACCAAATGGCTGCCACAGCTTACAGTCAACCACACAGTTAAGATCCTTATGCCATAGTGGCAGCTGCACAGCCAATCAAATCTCCAATGGCTGAGCAGAAGTCTTTATGGGCAAAAACCCCACCTGGCCACACCCACTTTCTCAAAACACTTGGCAGGAAAGGTAGGGGTGCATGCTATGCAGTCCACCGGCCCCACGCCGGGGACCCCTGCTCTAAAATCTTACATCTAACAGCGAAGGTGATTACTGAGGCAATAAGTCACACTATAAATTCTGTTCTGAATAAAGCCAACCGCAGCAAATCACACGGCTCCCTAGGTGTTTCAAAATTTTACCAAGCACTATGGATACCGCCAGGCAGGCGTAAAAAACAAAACAGGGGGGAAAAAAGAACTTGGGGTTAAAAATAAAACATTGTCAGGACAGCATTGCTCACTCCCTGCGACTGCAGAATATATACATTCCTGCCGCTGGCTGCCTGCTGAGAAAAGCATAATATAGGCTGTACTCCAAATAAACACTCCTGGGTGAACAGGCTTTGCAAGCTTGTATAGTAGTTAAAAGCAAAAAAGCAAAGAAAAACCCCATAAAACCTTTTTGACCAGAGAAACAGTGTGTGTGTGTGGGAGAAATGTGTGGACATCACCGGAAATAATGCACTTGGAGGTATTTCATATTAGCCCCATCTACACGCAAAGTGAACACACATTTATCCTGCATGTGTGTCTATAAATCTGTTTATAAGAAAGAGTCAATGTGTATTTACTTTACAAATGGAAGGGTGTGTGTGTGCCTGCATAAATGTGGGGTTTCAATCATATTATGTTCTACATGTGTTGAATGTAACATGCGGACTGCTCAACACACGTTTTTAAACATCAAGTGTACCCTGCACACAGATTGTGTGTGTGTTCCCTGTCACTTGTGTGACAGAGCTGTTGAGTCAAAGAATCAGTCCGTTTGGCCCAGTTTGTCTCCTGTAATTGGCACCAGTTCTACAGAGTCACAAGGGGTATCCCCCCCGCCACAAATTCTACTACCTGAGATTATTTAAACCAGAGATTGAACTAGGAATCTTCCGCACACAAAGCCAACTCTACCACTGAGCTATGGCCCTTCCATCTTGAAATCTCTTGTTGGTCTCCACTTTGGATTCTTTATTTCCTGGCATGTTCGTACACTTCTTTGCAAGGGGTCACTTCCTTCAGAAGCGCACAGAAGCAGAGCTCCGGCAGTAAAGAGCCCAGGGGGCGGGCACATGCAACAAGCCCCACCCCCTGCTCCCAGCAGCCCTCAGTCAGAGCAAGAAGCAGCCAGGTAAGTTGCAGAGCCCGCCCCCCCACCCCGCAGTCCAAAACAGTCCAGTGGCACCTTTAAGAC
>NW_015168713.1:212324-234731 GCF_001447785.1 Gekko japonicus
GCTGCGAGGACAGATCTGCACGGTTCCCCCCCCCCCAATAGCTAGCAATCCAAAACAGTCCAGTGGCACCTTTAAGACAAAGTTTTATTCAGGTACAAGCTCTCCCTCCTCTGTGAGGGCAGATCTGCACGGTCCCCCCCCCCAATAGCTAGCAATCCAAAACAGTCCAGTGGTGCCTGAGCGGTGGGTGTTGCCTTCTGACACACTTCCGGTGATGTCAGGGGGTGCGGCCTATGCAAATGAGTTATGCTAATGAGTTATGCTAATGAGCTCCTGCACCTCTTTTTCTACGAAATGACCCCTGCTTCTTGGAAAAGTCTGACCTCACTTCCCTTTCTTGGGACCATGACCCAAACTTTGGAACTCCATGCACTGTCACAAACATTGGCAGTCCTGTGACGAACGATGACTTTGCGCTGCATATAATGCCTAGATGTTCAAATGTCATTTCCCTGAGAAGTTGTTCTACCACATGATCAAATTTCAAAGAACAGAGGGCAGAAAGCAGTTGACCCATCACTGGAATTGGGCAGAGGGCAGTTGACCCATCACTATGATGATACTTTTTGAGTTGTTATCTGAAGCAACTGTGCACACTTATTTTCAGAGAGGAAGTATGGTAACAACTCTGGAGTTTTGGGGGTGGAGCCTAGGGAGGGCAGGGGAAAGGAGAGACCCCTCTGGGGAATTAAGAGAGAGGCGAGAGAGGAGAGGGAAGATACTGGATTTCTACCCCACCCTTCACTCAGAGTCTCAGAGCGGCTTACAAACTCCTTTGCCTTCCCCTCGCCACAACAGACACCCTGTGAGGTAGGTGGGGCTGAGAGAGCTCTTTCCAGAACTGTCCTCGAGAGAACAGCTCTGACAGAACTATGACTCACCCTAGGTCATCCAGCAGCTGCAAGTGGAGGAGTGGGGAATCAAACCCAGTTCTCCCAGATTAGAGTCCACACACTTAACCACTACACCAAACACAGAGTTCACATGAACACATGAAGCTGGCTTGTACTGAATCAGACCCTGGGTCCATCAAATTCAGTACTGTCTACACAGACTGACAGCAGCTCTCCAGTGTCTCAGGCAGAGATCTTTCTCATCACCTACTTCTTGTTCCTTTTTTAACTGGAGATGCCGGGGACCGAACCTGGGACCTGCTGCATGCCGAGCAGATGCTTTGCCACTGAGCCACAGCCCATCCCCACTCTTCAAAGCAGCCATTTTCTCCAGGGAAACTAATCTCTGTCATCCAGACGTCAGTTGGAAGCCCAGGAGATCTTCAGGCCCCTCTTTGAGGCTGGTAACCCTAACCCTAACCTGGCTGTTTTGGGCTGTTTCTTCAGCAAAGTCCCATACAATGTCCAACAGGGACATAGGGGAAGAAAGAGATGCAGCTGCAAAATGGGAACTTTTCCACCTCTCCTTATAATTTGGGTTGTTTGTTTGCAGAGGTCATTTCGTAGAAAAAGAGCTAGGGGAACTCATTAGCATAACTCATTAGCATATGGCACACCCCCTGACATCACCGGAAGTGTGTCATAAGGCCACACACCCTGACATCACCGGAAGTGTGTCATAAGGCCACACACCCTGACATCACCGGAAGTGTGTCATAAGGCCACACACCCTGACATCACCGGAAGTGTGTCATAAGGCCACACACCCTGACATCACCGGAAGTGTGTCATAAGGCCACACACCCTGACATCACCGGAAGTGTGTCATAAGGCCACACACCCCGCCCCCAACAGTCCCGGCCGCCGCCGGCCTTGCAGCTTCACTGCCGAGCCCCATGAGGGGCCCGGTGGTGGACCTGCAAGGCCGGCGGGAGTGCAAGGAAGCCCCGCCAAGGCCCTCCCTGGCCCCAGGCAGGGTGGGGAGAGGCAGGGAGGAAGCAACTTACCCTCCCTCTTCTCATGCCTCCTCCTAGCTGAATGAGGGCCGGAAGCGGGGCGGCCGGAAGCAGGGGGTGGGGCTTCATCATGTGCCCCGCCCCCCGTACCTCACCCGGGGGAACTGTGATCCCCCATGATCCCCCCGAAATGACCTCTGTTTGTTTGTGCAACAGAGATGGGGCCTCCCTTTCCCTGACGCCACACCATCTTGAGACAAATCCACTCACCTTCAATAATGACAGCTGGCTGTGAAGTACCGCTGTCTCCATTTGCAGAAGCCAGTGTGAACTATTCTAACAAGAGGTTTGTTCTGATTTTATTTTCGAGAGAGAGAGAAAGGATTTAGCTCAAGGATATCCAAGACTTAACAATATCAATATCAATTATATACGGTGAACAGACATTAGGCCCTTCGCTTGCTATTAGAAAAGGCGGTTCAGCATCCTAGCTTATTACTCCTCTAAATAACACTATTGTTTATTTATAATACGAAAATGAGGAAATCTTTCTCAAATTGCCTGGATGTAGAATTTGGAACTGCATCCTTGTTAGGAAATGGTGTTTATGGCCAGTGCAGTGGAAAGGGGGTCACCATCAGCTACTGGTACCCCCCTTGGGACAAACTCAGAGATAGCATTCCTTCTTTGATCTCTTCTACATGCTGGAAAAAGAGACCTTGGGGGTGTTGGGAAAGGAGAGGAAGAAAGAGAGAAGCCTTATTTTCTCCCTCCCCCTTGCGAAAACAGCACTTACAAAAGACACTTCTGTGCTTCAAGAGGAAACTATTTATTTAGCAAAGAAGAAAATGCAATAATAATCTGAAAGATACAAGGCTAAGCTCAGAAGGTGTGAAGAAACGGCAAAACACAGATATATTTCCAGTTTAGGCTCTGGAGCGAAGCGCGCTCTTGAGATGAAAGGACAACTGGCTGGCTACCGGCTGCAAAGCAGCATGTCGCGAGCCAAACCGCAGCGCTGCAAAAAACTGCCTGAAAGCATGCTGGTAGGAACAAACCGCACTTAACGCCCAGCACTCTGTTTGCATATACCCCTGGTGCTGAAGAACTTTTCTTTTAAGACACGGTTGGTGCTCCATTTTGCCTAAAGCGAAAATTACGAGGCTAAATTTGAGACATGTTAAGGAAAGCCAAAAGACTTGAATTAAGATTGTCCTGGTTCCATGGGGTGGAAAGCAGGAGCTCAGGGGTCAGGCAAGAAATGATGTCCTCCCAACATCACTGAGCCGCTGGTCAGAAAGAGGGAGGCTTGTAGCATATAAAGCAAAATATTTATTTATTTAAATTATAGTCTACCCTTGGGAGGAAAGCGATGGCGAACCTAAACAGCATGATAAAAAGTAGAGACATCACCCTGCCAACAAAAATACGCATGGTCCAAGCAATGGTATTCCCAGTAGTCATGTATGGCTGCGAGAGTTGGACTATAAGGAAGGCCGAGCGCCAAAGAATAGATTCTTTTGAACTATGGTGCTGGAGAAGACTCTTGAGAGTCCCTTGGACTGCAAGAAGATCAAATCAGTCAATCCTAAAAAAAATCAACCCTGACTGTTCCCTGGAAGGCCAGAGAATGAAACTGAAGCTCAAATACTTTGGCCACCAAATGAGAAGGGAGCACTCACTGGAGAAGACCCTGATGCTGGGAAAGATTGAAGGTCAAAGAAGACGGGGACGGCAAAGGATGAGATGGTTGGACAGTGTCATCGATGCAACGAACATGAAACTGAGCAAACGTCAGAGGACAGCGGAAGACAGGAGGGCCTGGCGGGATCTAGTCCACGGGGTCGCGATTCGCGAAGAGTCGGACTCGACTGTGCGACTGAACAACAACTACCCTTCTTAGCAAGACTCAAGTCAACATGGTCAACAGGACAGGACACAGGGTTGCCACCCTCCAGGGCTGTTCAGAATTTTTATAAATGTTGCTTCGGCAGCAGCTGCCACCACAGCACAAGGATCTACACTGTGTTACTGAAGTTAAGCCGTGGCAATCGTTTTTTCTGGCCAGCTGTGCCTCCTGTGGAAGCCATGTCACTGCTGTGCCCGTCAAACCATGTCGAAATTCTCAGAGAGCCAGTCTGGTGCAGTGGTTAAGTGCGTGGACTCTAATCTGGGAGAACCGGGTTTGATTCCCCACTCCTCCACTTGCAGCTGCTGGATGACCCAGGGCAAACCATAGTTCTGACAAGAGCTGTCCTTGAAAGGGCAGTTCTTGAAAGAGCTCTCTTAGCCCAACCTACCCCACAAGGGTGTCTGTTGTGGGGAGGGGATGGGAAAGGAGTTTGGAAGCCGCTCTGAGTGAAGGGCGGAGTACAAATCCAATCTCCTCCTCCTTTTCCTTCCCCCCGCTGGCTCAAAAAGGTTGGGGACCCCCGCTCTAATGCATCCATTCTAATACATCACTTCCTCTCGAATCCAAACCATGTCATTCAAAATCCCAAAAACCAGGTTTTGAAGACTTTTATATGGTTCAGCACCAGGCAGAAAGAGATGCAGATAAATAACAGGAAGGGAGAGCTGAGCCACTTGTGCAGAAAACATCAGAAACTGTGGCCGCTCCCTTGTCTTTATTAATTGGGAGCCATCTCTTTTAGCCCTTTGATAAAGCACATTAATCCTTTGTCAGGGATTAGTGGTGGATTTATTTCTATTTTTTTTTCAAATACGTTATCACATCCTGGCATTTTGGTCACATTTATTTTCCTTGCTGCGCTTCAAGGGGAGTAACTTTATTCTATTTCACACTAGCTTTTAGTCTGCATTCTCAAACAAACAAATAATATTTTTCTTCAAAAATCCCTTTTGCGGATACAGTACGATGTTTACTTGTTCCAGAAGAGTCGCTGTGTTAGTTCTGGGGAAAACAACACGAGGAATGTAATCTGGCACAGTGGAGATCCACTAAAACTGTCAACTTCTATAGGCAACAGACAATTCTCTAGCTGCAGGCGGGGTTCTCCCGGCACAAGGGGGTGATTTTTTTTGGCATAGATAGCAGGTAGAATTGCCAACTTCCAGGTGGGCCTAGTAACAAATAAATATACACTGCAAAAGCCTTTTAGCAAACTAATGTGTTCTATTTATGGTCATCATTTTTGTAGCAGGAACTCCTTTGCATATTAAGCCACACACCCCTAATGTAGCCAATCCTCCAAGAGCTTACAGAGCTCTTCTTACAGGAGCTACTGTAAGCTCTTGGAGGATTGGCTACATTAGGGGTGTGTCATTTAATATGCAAATGAGTACCTGCTACAAAAAGAGCCCTCATTATTTCATCCTAGTCAGGTATAAACATTAATTACATTCAATAAGCAATAACATTCAATGCATACAGATTCCTAACTACCAAACAATTTTGCATCAGTGTTTTAAAAGTCAAGCCCCAAAGGGAGTTTCTAGAATTACAAGCCTGCTTCTCCTTGCATGAAGTCTTCCAAAAAGGGGGACAGCCTTCTTGTATGGAAGCTTTTTGCCGGTCCTACAAAAGACACATTATGCAGCTAACATTCATGGACAGAACTTAATGACCAGAGAACCAGGTCAATACTATGCAGGTTTGAGAATGACAGGAGTAGTCCGTCCATGAATGTTAGCTGCATAATGTGTCTTTTGTAGGACTGGCAAAAAGCATCCATACAAGAAGGCTGTCAGGGTTGTCAGGGTTGCTCTAGGCCAGGGGTGTCAAACTCATTTGTTATGAGGGCCAGATCTGACATAAATGAGACCTTGTTGGGCCGGGCCATGTGTGTCATATAATGGAATGCCAGGTAGCGGAGATATAAACTTTATAAAGGACACAAACTCAAAGGTGGTGTTTTTTTTAACTTAAAATAAAAACATGCTTTAAACATTAGCACTCTTGCAATATTTTGTTTATTTAACAGTGTCTGATAATGGACACCTCTTGCTCTGAATTATTGCATCAAAATGTCTGTGCTGTTTGCAATCTTGAGTATGCTGTTCAGGTGTGTATCTGTAAGCTGCAAACCCATGATGACGCAGCAGCAGCAGAAATGGAAGAAGCAGCAGAAGACAGCCAGTTCCCCTGTGGGTGTGATAGAAGCCCTCCGGGGGCCTAATTTGGCCCCCGGGCCACATATTTGACACCCCTGCTCTAGGCTGATCCTGCATGGACCAGGGGGTTGGACTAGATGGCCTGTACGGCCCCTTCCAACTCCATGATTCTATGAGTCTATCTTTCCCATCACTAACTATCTGGTCCTTTTAAGTGGAGATGCTGGGGATTGAACTTGGGACCTTCTGCATGCAAAGATGGCGCTCTGCCATTGAGCCACAGCCCCTAATTGATTTGATCATTACATATTTTATACTTCCTTTGTGTGCCGGGTGTGTGTGAAGTATCTGCTGTCTCTCTGAATGATTCCTCCATTCCTCTTTCTCTGCTCTTTATTCTGGCGATAATATCTGAACTTCAGTTTACCTGATGATAGAATGCAAGTAAATAGTAGAATAAAAACACACTCCCAGCTTCATAGAGAGCCAGAAATATACATACATAAATGCCACAAGAGAACAAGGGATTCCAAATGCAATTTGACAGGAAATAACCTCTAATTTATACAGGGCCCGGGCATCCCCTCGCCTGCCTCCCATGTAGCTTACGCATTCCTCCATTTTTCTTTCATCCAGCCATTTCTGTTATCATCCCGGTCAGCAAATCCATAACAAATGACCTTCAAAATCCCCAGCAACAAAGAGCGATAACTTTTATTGGCCCAATAATATTAACGGCCTAATTTCAAAAGTGCAACGGTGTTTGTAAAGATGAATGGGAGATAACCTGAATATTCAGCTCTTTAATAAAAAAAAATCCAAATAGTAGATCATTTTGCCATGAAGCCGAATCATGATTGTTTTAAAAAGAAAGTTCACTGGAGGTTCGAAGCCATATAAGAACATAAGAGCCATTTTGCTGGATCACAGGCAAGGACAACTACTCCAACACCCGATTTCCCATACTGGTCAATCAGTTGCCTGTAGGATTGACAGCCCTCCACTGGGGAGGAAGATCCCCTAACCCCCACCCCAACCCCACCACTGATAAGTTGGCAGATGGGGGGGGGGGACGTACCAGTAGTGGAGGGAGGCCTAGGCGGCTGTCACTGGTAATGGAGCTATGTCACTTCCTGTGTGCACCAGAAGTGACATTATCACATCACCAGTGACACTCTGGTCTTTGGGCCAAAACTCTATGGTAAAAATGGCTTTTACCATAGAGTTTTGGCCCAAATACCAGAGTGTCCCTCCCATTTCTATGAAGTCCCCCCATCTCCTGTTGCTCAAGAGGACCTAAAGTCTGGAGCACCTGGCAACCGGCAGTCAGAAGTATGCTTTCTCTGAACGCAGAGATCTCACTTAGCCATCACGCTGCCAAGTAGTATTACCAACCTCCAAGTGGGGCCTTGGGATCACCTGGGATTACAACTGACCTCCAGACCACAGATATCATCTCCCCTGGAGAAAATGGCTGCTTTAGAGGGTGAGCTTTATGGCATTGTACCCTGCGGAGGTCCTCCCCAGGTTCTACCCTCCAAATATCCAGGAATCTCCCAACCAGGATTTGGCAAACCTAGTGCATAGTCATTTATGAATTCACCCAGGGCTTTTTTTGTAGAAAAAGCCCAGCAGGAACTCATTAGCATAATAGGCCACACCCTTGACAACACATCCCATTAGCAAATTAGGCCACACCCCCATGTTACCAGAAGTGTGGTCATCCAGCCACACCCACCTTTTGCTTCTTATTCTGTTTACCTTGTTGTCAAGACCCAGGGCTTTTTTCGTAGCAGGAACTCCTTTGCATGTTAGGCCACACACCCCTAATGTAGCCAATCCTAATGAGTTTCTGGTGTTGGGTGTGCCCTATCATGCTAATGAGTTCCTGCTGGGCGTGGCCAACTCAGGAGCCAGCTGGAACTCCGTTCCTGTGTGTTCCTGCCCAAAAATAGCCCTGAATTCACCCATCACGAATATTTCAAATTTCCTTTGAAAGACATCTAAGCCTGGTGAGTCCTAAAAGTTACATATGCATTGTGTGAAGAAGTATGTTATTTTGTCCAGGGCTATTTTGGGGAAGGAATGGAGTTCCGGCTGGCTTCAGAGTTGGCCACACCCACTACAGCCAAAACCTCTGCATGCCTGGCTACAGAGGGGAAGGCCTGGAGAGCGACATCCCCCCCCCGCGACTCCGAGGCGGGCCGGCGGGCCAGGGGAGGCCCTGGAAGGATCAGGAAAGCATTTAAATGGCTCCCCATGCCTTTCCCGGCCTGTCCAAGGCCCGGCTTGCCCAAGCTCCCCACAGCCGCAGGGCACCCGGGCAAGCCAAGCGAAGGCAGTTTAAACTCCCCTCCCCTTCAGGGGGGGGGCTTGCCTGGGCTCCCCGCAGCAGCAGGGCACCTGGGCAAGCCAAGAAAAGGCACGGGCGTGCCAAGAAAAGGCATGGGGGTGTGGCCTAATAGGCTAATAGGCTGTGTTGTCAGGGTGTGGTCTAATATGCTAATGAGTTTCTGCTGTTGGGTGTGGCCTATTATCAGAGGTCATTTCGGGGGGAACGCGGGGGAACACAGTTCCCCCGGGTGAGGTACGGGGGGCGGGGCACATGACGAAGCCCCGCCCCCTGCTTCCGGCCGCCCCGCTTCCGGCCCTCATTCAGCCAGGAGGAGGCAGGAGAAGAGGGAGGGTAAGTTGCTTCCTCCCTGCCTCTCCCCACCCCTGCCTGCCTGGGGCCAGGGAGGGCCTTCGTGGGGCTTCCTTGCACTCCCGCCGGCCTTGCAGGTCCAACGCCAGACACACTTCCGGTGATGTCAGGGTGTGTGGCATATGCTAATGAGTTATGCTAATGAGTTCCCCTAGCTCTTTTTCTATGAAATGACCCCTGCCTATTATACTAATGAGTCCCTGCTGAGCTTTTTCTACAAAAAAAGCCCTGATTTCGTCGAACCTGATTCTACTGCCCATCACCTTCACTGAATACCTCTGAGTTCTAATGCCAGTTAGGTGTCGTGGTTAGGAACGCGGACTCTAATCTGGGAGAACCGCATGCAACTGCTGGTGTGACCTTGAGTCACAAGTTCTCTCAGAGCTATTCTCTCAGGAACAGTCCTCAAAGGAGCTCTCTCAGCCCCACCTACCTCACAGGTTGTCTGTTGTGGGGAGGGGGAAAGGAGATCGTGAGCTGCTCTGAGACTCCGAGTAGTGAAGGGAGGGGTATAAATCTAATCTCCTCCTCTCCACCATGCATAGTTGTTGTTTTTCAAAACTCTTTATCATACCTCCCTGGGTTAACGTCTCCCCCTCTTTATCAAAACATAATTTTATCTTGTACCTATAATTTGTCTATGCCACTTTCACACATGAATTTCCATGCCAATGAAGGAGAGCTTTTTGGCAACAATGACACCACTATTTATTTATTTAGGAAATGTGTATGCTGCCCCCCCCCCCCGCGGCAGCCCTGCTCAAGGAAGCTCACGGGTTAAAAAAAGAATAAAATAAAAGGAAACCAAGGTAACAAACATGAGTCAAGGAGGGGTGGGGGGAACTGGCATAAGAACATAAGAACATAAGAGACGCCAATGTTGGATCAGGCCAATGGCCCATCCAGTCCAACACAGTGTCCAGAAACACCAGGTTCCATCAGGAGGTCCAGCAGTGGGGCCAGGACACTAGAAGCCCCCTCCCACTCTTGCCCCCCCCAAGGCACCAAGAATACAGAGCATCACTTGCCCCAGACCGAGAGTTCCTATCTATCTATACCTTGTGGCTAATAGCCACTGATGGACTTCTGCTCCATATGCTTATCTAATTCCCTTTTGAAGCCATCCATGAAATGGCACCTTGTCTTCTGTTGGCCGAAAACCGAGTCTGGATCCAGCCCGTTATCTGGTGCCAAGATGAGAACATAACCTTCACTCCCACATCGATCCATTAAAATGCTCCGCCATATAGCTGCTTCTGGCTTCTTGGTGACCCACTTCTGATTTCTCTGCTGATTATTTGCCAGTTTTATTGGGGGGAGGGGGGAAAAACTCTTCCTGAATATTCAAACTTTTCTTCAGGCTCGAAAGATGGTGGAGGCATCCCCCCCCCCCCGATAAGGGAAAAACTCCAGGCAGAAATTCCTCTCCAGGCCCGGCAAGCCAGCTTCAAAAGCTGCGGGTCATTATTCTGTGAGGACATCAAGAGTTGAGCCCTTGAGCAAAGGTTTACCAGTTTATCAAGAGGGATTTTTTAAAAGGAAGGGGGGGGGGTTGAAAAAGACTGAACCAATTTTCCCTCTTTTTAATTAATCTCCCCTTAAAAAATGTTTTCTAGCCCTTTTGGCTCCTGCAGTGAAAGCTACCGTAATAACATGCCAGAAGGCTTCTCTCTCCCCTCTCCACTTCCTTCACAAACATACTTCGAGTGATTAAAAAGTGTTTAATGAGGACTCTGGGTGATATTTCTCCATCTCTGTTTCCACGACTAAGCACACTGTATTTTTAAGGTGACTGCCTTATGCCTCCCCGTGCATCATGCCCCAGAGACACAAGGTGCTTTGACGCTCACCAAGAGTTTCTTGAGGAAAGCGATGGCGAACCTAAACAGCATGATAAAAAGTAGAGACATCACCCTGCCAACAAAAGTCCGCGTGGTCAAAGCAATGGTATTCCCAGTAGTCATGTATGGCTGTGAGAGTTGGACTATAAGGAAGTCTGAGCGCCGAAGAATAGATTCTTTTGAACTATGGTGCTGGAGAAGACTCTTGACAGTCCCTTGAACTGCAAGAAGATCAAAACAGTCAATCCTAAAAGAAATCAACCCTGACTGTTCCCTGGAAGGCCAGATAATGAAACTGAAGCTCAAATACTTTGGCCACCCAATGAGAAGGGAGCACTCACTAGAGAAGACCCTGATGCTGGGAAAGATTGAAGGTCAAAGAAGACGGGGACGGCAAAGGATGAGATGGTTAGACAGTGTCATAGATGCAACGAACATGAAATTGAGCCAACTTCAGAGGACGGCGGAAGACAGAAAGGCCTGGCGTGATCTGGTCCATGGGGTCGCAAAGAGTTGGACTCGACTGTGTGACTGAACAACAACAAAAGAGTTTCTTGGACCCTTACAGTTGCTTGCTTTCCCCGGGGAAGGGGGCGAAAAAGGCACCAAGGGGTCAGAAAGAGGAGAGAGTGCGCGGGGCAAGGGAGAAAGCTAATGCAATCTTACCATGCATTAACAGAAGCATTGTGTCCAGATCACGGGAGGTGGTAGTTCCGCTCCATTCTGCTATGGTCCGGCCACACCTGGAGTCCTGTGTCCAGTTTTGGGCACCACATTTGAGGAAGGATGTTGAATAGCTCGAGCGTATCCAGAAGAGGGCAACCAGGATGGTGAGAGGGTTGGAATCCAAGTCTTATGAGGAAAGGCTGAAAGAGTTGGGTATGTTTAGCCTGGGAAAGAAAAGGCTTAGGGTCTGGTCACACGGACGTTTACTGCGGGATTCGCTGCTGATCCCTCGTGCATTAAAGGTTCTTGTCTATATAGGCAAACCCGCCTCCCGCACTGAAGCGGGCTTAGTCCCGCAGTTTCTGCTCTTTTATCCGCGTTTTTTGAACACCCGTTGGAACTGGTGTTTTCCTGATATCTCGCGCTTTGCATCTGCGGTTTTGGTATGTGGACAGCAATCCGCCGTGACCACACTACCCTCCCCCCCACTTTTTTTTTGTGTGTTTCCAGTTTAAGTAATGCGAATGTGCAAACAGGTGCTAGCTTTCCCACCGAGGCCGCCGTCAGCACCCAGCTGTCAAACGAGCAAAAAAACCTGCCGAGCACAGGCAGAGCCGGGAACTTTGTTTGGCAGCGAGCGAGTTTGAAGCCGCTCCCGGGTGTGTGCGCAGGCCGGCCGGCCGGCTAGCCAGCCAGAGCCACTCTCGCTCGCTCTCCCTCGTTCTACCCACACCGCCTCCCCACCCGGGCCAGTCCCTTCTCCGCACGGCGGCAGCGGCTGCACACACACACACCCACTCCCTCGCCTGCTGCTTCTCACTCGCTTATCAGCACAAGGCGCCGCGGGAGAGAGAAGGAGGCGGGCCGGGAAGGGAAGCCGCCACCGCCACCGGGCAGGGGATGAAGCCCAGGCAGTGCCTCTCGCCCAAAGGGGAGCGAAAAGTTAGGTGACTCGGAGGGTTCGCGCCTCCTCAAGCTCTCGCCCACTCCGAGGAGGGTCTGGCACTCCCGGTTCCTGTGCTTGGGTTGGGGGGGGGTGTTTGCCGCCTGCGGGTAGGAGAAAGGACGGCGAAGGTCTTTTTATTAGTTTGTTATGTACACCCGAGCGCATGGGAAGACAAGTGCTTGCACAATTATTATTATTTTTAAAACCCCGCCTGTGTGAACAGTACTTCGCGCGAAGGAAGCGGAAGACAGAGGAACCGTCTGACCACCTCCAAGCGATATAAAATGTTGCGGATATAAGAATTGTGGGATAACTAGCGTGGTAAGAGGTCCGTGTGACCGCGGCCTTAGAGGGGACATGATTGCAGTCTTCAAGTATCTGAAGGGCTGTCATATAGAAGATGGAGCAGATCTATTCTCTCTTGCTCCAGATTGCAAGACTAGATCTAACGGGTGGAAATTACAAGGGAGTCGATACCGGCTAAATATCAGGAGAAACTTCCTAACTGTAAGAGTGGTTGAGCAGTGGAACAGTCTGCCTCGGGAGGTGGTGGATGCTCCTTCATTGGACGTTTTCAAGCAGAGGCTGGATGACCATCTTTTGAGTATGTTGTAGGGCTATCTTTCGGCTATGCTCCTGCAGAGTGCAGGGGGTTGGGCTAGATGACCTGCAAGGTCCCTTCCCACTCTAACATTCTATGATTGCAACTCACATAAGTTGCATAAAGGGCACCGCAAACATATACAGTTAGATTTGAGTCCAGGAGCACCTAGATTCAGGAGGAACAAAAGGAAATACTTCTTTAAGCAGAGAGCGATTAAAAAATGGGATTCACTGCCAGAGGATGTTGTGATGGCCACCGGAATCGACGGCTTTAAATGGGGCTAGACAGATTCATGGAGAACAGGTCTATCGAGAGGCTACTAGACATGGTGACTGTGAGGCAGTCAAATTCTGAGGGGAAGGTCTCATCCTCTATACCCTGCTGTTGGACCCTGAGGAGCTGATCTCTGTAGTCCACAGTTCAGTTATAATTCCCAAACAACACCAGCCCTCGCCTGGAGGTCGGCATCCCTGACCCTGACACGACACTGCCTCTGCAACGCAAACCACCGTGGCACAAAATGCAACTTCGCTGCTAGATTGAAAAGGAGGATCCCTTTGTAGCCAAGCGGCATCCCTCGGAGGCTGGCACTGGCCCAAGGGCTCCCAGCAGCTGACCCTCGATCCGTACGGAACACAGCAAATGTATTCAGAGGCTTGGCTGAAGAGCCCTGGTGGGTTTGGAGCCGATCCCAGGGAAGCATGTTTCTAGCTGCATTATTTATAATGCCCGCCCGCCCCGAGGCGACCAAACTGACATGCAATATTAAAACCAACAATACGATTAATTAAAAAAGAATCCATTAATGCGAGACAGCGTTCCAACAAAACACAACGGGAGAGAGGAAGGCAAGCGGCCCCATTTTAAAATATATATATATATCTAAACACCTTAAAACACCTTGTTCAAAAACAACGAAAATAGAGAGAAAGCATCGACGGTGAAAACACCAAGAAACAAAATGGCAAGAATGAAAATCATGACCAGTAATAAACAATAAGTGGTAGAAATAGGCAGAGGATCTGTGAGAGATTGGGCCCATTGGCAATAGCCCTATTAAGGCCCCGTTCACACGGATGATTTGCTGCACTAAAGGAACAAATGTCAGACAGATTTTTGGGGCACGATCACACTGCAACATCTGGGAAGCGTAGTGCACCCGTGGCCAACCCGTGGCATCCTGCCAAAGATGTGCAGTTAAAAAGTACAGCGGAAAGTGCACTAGTATCTAGAAAACGTGGGGTTGGGGTGGGCATCTGATCGCGGGAGTGCTAGTATCCCGTGGCATCTGGCACCCGTCCACGTCCTGTCGCAAACCGGATGTTTTTCGTGAGCGCACAAACACGAAACTGAAACCAGTGCTGTTCCGCGGAACTGCGCATGTGCACAAATGCAAAACGCTTGCCGCGACGCTTCTATGCCATGCTCCAGCATCGCCATGTGATTGCCAGCTAACAGAGTAAGCGCAAAGACTCAGGGGACTGTCTGATCGGGCTACCGCACTTAATTTTGCTCCAGGGCAAACAGCCACGCCTACCCCCCCCGCCCACGTTATCTGGCCTATGTGACCAGGGCCTCAACTTATCTATTGGGATCTGCCGTATCAACCTCTGGCAAAAGCCGTCTTTAAAGACAGTAAAAAAGCCCTTTTGTTTGTAAGCAGACATTTCAGCAGAGAAATGCTCTGGGGAGTTTCTCTGCTGTGGGCCCTGCAGCAAAGAGGCACCAATCCTTATATTTCCAGATAGGCTTGCTAATGCTGGGATGGGGATTTCCTGGAGATTTGGGGGTGCAGCCGGGGCACGGCGGGGTTTGGCGAGGGAACAGCCCTCAGTGGGATATAGGACCGTGGAACCCACTGTTTTAACAGCCATTTCCTACACAGGAACTGATCTCTGGTCTGGAGATCAGTTGCAATTCTGGGACATCTCCGGGCCCCAGTTGGAGGTTGGCCAACCCCGCTTCCAGGTTTCATCAACTCAAAACCCAGCTTCTCCTCTAGATCTCAAGGAATGAGAAGGCATGTGCAGAGTTGGTTCCAGTAAGACTACACACACTCCTAAGCCTCCACTGACTGATGGTAGAACCAGGAAGTCCTTCCTTCTTAAACTCCAGAGATATGCAGAGATGAAATGTGTCTCGTGATAGCTACATGGGGTGAATACACTACAGAATATTTGCAACAGTAATTGATAACGTGTTGTATTCAGGACGAGAAGGAGTTCGGCATTCAGTGATACTAGGAGCTCACCACAAGGACAATCACATCTAGCTTAGACTGCTGAAATGCACTTTATGAAGGGGTTGCTGAAGCTGTTGAAGAAAGAGCTGTCGGTACTTGTATAGGAGGAGGAGGAGATTGGATTTATACCCCACCCTTCACTCGGAGTCTCAGTGGCTTACAAATTCCTTTCCCTTCCCCTCCCCACAACAGACACCCTGTGAGGTAGGCGGGGCTGAGAGAGCTCTGACAGAAACTGCTCTTTTTCAAGGACAGCTCTGACAGAATTACGGGTTGCCCAAGGTCATCCAGCAGCTGCAAGTGGAAGAGTGGGGAATCAAATCGGGTTCTCCCAGATTAGAGTCCGCTCACTTAACCACTACACCAAACTGGTTCTCACACCAAACTAGCACCAAGTTGCACCAATTCCCCCACAGGACTTGGGAGAGCCCCCCCCCCCACCTCAAGGTGCTTGTACTCAGTATTGGTGAGTACTACTACACTCAGGGTTTTGATTAAACCAGTGGTATGTAACTACCACTATTACTTTTAGAGTTATCAAACCTCTGACCTCAACCCTCGGGAGCTTTGGGTGGTGGGCGCAGGGAGGGGAAGTGTTAATCAACAGGGTAATGTGAATATCGCAGTGCTCTAAGGAGTCCCCAAATCTCTATGTTATTGCCATAGAATTGCCAAAGCATTACTATAAAGTTCAGAGGAATTCCTAGAATTGAATTTATTTATTCATTCATTCATTCATTCATTCATTGGATTTGTATCCCGCCCTCCCCGAAGGCTCAGGGCGGCTAACAAGGGCAAAATGCCAAATTGTAACAATAAAAGCAGTATAAAATACAATAATACAAGTATTTCAGTTAATTAAAATTAATAAAAATAACATGACATCACATCTGTTGACACCAGGTGAGTAGTAAGACTAGTTATGTTCTAATGACACATACAGAATTATACGCAGCTTTTGAGAAAGGCGGAAGAGGAAAGGGGAGGAGATACTTTGTGTTCCCAGGGAGGCCGAGTCGTGGGAGTAATAACTCAAACAAAGAAACAATATTATTTGTAAATCCTCCTCCCCATAAAGTCATCTCGTGTGCCATGCAATTAAAATCTGATTAGAACAATGTGAAACACTGCCACAATCTTCACGCTTTTTAACATGTGAGGAGAGGACAAATTAAGGCCGTAATTGCACACAGAAAGCCCTGGACACAAGCCAGTGCTAACACCATGAAACGATCTGGTCTGTGGCCGCGACTGGGACAGCTGCCGGCAGCTGTAATCTCAGACTCATTGTTTCCGGATACATGTATTGAGAGAGCCAGCAGTTAAGGTGTCGGAATAGGATCATGGAAACCCAGGTTTAAATCCCCCCTCTGCCATGGAAGTTTGCTGGGTGACTTTGAGCCAGTCACACACTCTCAGCCAAACCTACCTCACAGGGTTGTGAGGATAAAATAGAGGAGAGGGGAATGCTATTTTGGGTCCCCACTGGGGAGACAGGTGGGATAATGGATAAAGTCAATCAACCAGTCGACAAGACATGACGTTCTAGGATGGATCATGCTTTAATAAACTGGATTCAGACTGGCTCCATTGTACATGGGATATGGAAAGCAACTACAATTAAAGATGCTGTGCCCTGGGTGCAAATCCAGATGTCGCTATTAGACTACCGTATTAGACCTTAGCACTATGCTGCTGCACCACTGGAGAGAACGTTTGCAGAATCTCTGTCTACCATGTTGAAGGTCCATCAACATTAATAGGGAGCGGTGGGGGAGGAGAGCACCGCCGCCAAAAGCAGGGACAGCCGTCGCAGTGCAGATGAACCCTCGGGTCTTGCAGGCGCGCCGGGGCGCTCTCCCTCCGCCTCCCTGGGTGACTGGCCACCAGCGAGCACCCTGCCAAGCTTCCCCGCCTCCCTCCTTCTCGGGGTGGACTGACATGGATAGACAGGAGGCGGCTCTCCAGACGGCTGCCTCCCCTGGGATGCCTCACCCCCGCCGGGTCCGCTGCTGCTGACTCCGCCGGCACTTTTACCTCCCCGTTGAGAAAATGTGGAGGGAATGTTAGATGCAGAATCAACCTAGCGTTGCTCCTGCCACCGCAGCCAGCATGGGGCTCGCCGGCTCGCCGGCTGCTCCTCCGGTGCACCTGCAGGCTCCCTGGCCCCTCGCCTCCTGCCTACCCGCTGTCCCCAGGCACCCCAGGCTGCTGAGCTGTGCCCAGGCTGGCTCCCTCCATTGCAAGCAATTGAAAGCGGACAGGGGAGGGAAGGGGGAGTGAGCTGGTCTCCTCCGGATCTGGGCGGGCGGGTGGATACGGCGGCTTCAGCAGCTGCCCCAGTCAATCTCCAAGTGGGGACACTTGGAAGTCCCGGCTATATGGCGTGCGCGGCGGCTGCAGGGCATGGCCGCCCCCCCTTGCACACAGGTGCACTGCTGCACTCCTCTTGCTGGCTGTTGGGCTGAGGGCAGTGATGGGGGGGAAGGGGAGATGAGGATTGGAGAGTATCCCGTAAAAACCGTGGGGGGTGGGCCCCACGGTAGCTACGGGCCTGGCGACCTTCCAGTCTGCAGCTTAGCATCTTAACCTCTGAGCCACCGCGGCCCCTACAGTACAAACCCTACTTTTAGCTAAGTAGAAATTCAAAGTCGGAACGTCCTGGCTCACAACTTGCTTTGCTTTCTTACCATACACCCATAAGAACATAAGAACATAAGAGACGCCAATGTTGGATCAGGCTAAAGGCCCATCCAGTCCAACACTCTGTGTCACACAGTGGCCAGACATACCAGTGCCATCAGGAGGTCCAGCAGTGGGGCCAGGACATTAGAAGCCCTCCCACTGTTGACCCCCCCCCAAGCACCAAGAAGACAGAGCATCACTTGCCCCAGAGCCCCTATCTATACCGTGTGGCTAATAGCCACTGATGGATCTCTGTTCCATATGCTTATCTAATTCCCTCTTGAAGCCGCCCATGCTTGTAGCCGCCACCACCTCCTGTGGCAGTGAATTCCATGTGTTAGTCACTCTTTGGGTGAAGAAGTACTTCCTTTTATCTGTTCTAACCCGACCGCTCTGCAGTTTCATGGAGTGCCCACGAGTTCTTGTATTGTGAGAAAGGGAGAAAAGTACCTCTTTCTCTACCTGCTCTTTCCCATGCATAATCTTATAAACCTCGATCATGTCACCCCTCAGTCGTCTTTTCTCCAAGCTAAAGAGCCCCAAGCGCTCACTAGGAGCAACAACAGCAGCAGGATGCCGGGTCAGACAGAGGGCCCTCTCTCCTTCCTACCCAAGCCTTGCTCACAGGCCTAAGCTCGGAGGAATCCAGCAGGCAAATTTTGCTTACGAAGAGAGAGAACTCGGTTGACTTTTTTCAACACAGTTTCCTGTTGCGTTGTGTGCCAAGGCTTTTTTTTTTTTGGTTTGTTTGTTTGTGAGATTTTTTTTTGAGCAGGTAGCCTCTCTTTAAAGACCAAGCTATTATAACAAATGAGCTAATTAAATGCATCCAGCCGCTTGTCCATAGGGTCTGCTGTTTGCCCTTTAATCGGGCATACATTATGTATTATCTAATAAAGTATACGTGGGGATTGCAGTCGCAGATACGCTGGTAAAGAGCATTTTGCGGGTTCGCTGATTTACATATGGAAGGCCAGATAACGTTTAACCCCGAGCAGACAGGCTGGTATTTACAGAGCGCAGAAAAGCATTACATTCTGTTTGCCAAGGTGTTTCGATTACATTTTTTTTTTTAAAAAAAAAACCCTTTCCTCAAATAAAGATGTATTGATTGTGCTACATCAAGAAACAGCCTATCGGTTATTACACTAAGAATCTCCCATAAACTGTCAACGGCCCATCTCTCCTCTCATGTACATATAATAACGGGGAATGAAAATAAGGAGATGTTTGCACAGCATTAGGTTTCAAAATTCTGTCGAGCAGGCATTCCTTTTAATATAGTCTTTTATTCTGGTATTCTTTAAAAGCAAAACAAGTAATCCCTTAGATAGGGTTGCCAGGCCCCTCAATGGTGGCGGGGGTTTGCCCGCTTTCAAGATCCCCAATCTGACCGGTGGGGGGAACGCCATCCCCAAAGTGCCCTGTTTGTAACAACATGCCCGGCACAATCACATCACAATGATGTCGCTCTATCGTTTGAGGAGAAACTCTATGGTTACCATAGAGCTTTTCCTCGAATGATAGAGTGTCCCCCACAATGTGCCCTGCATGATGACATCACTTCTGGGTAAGATCCTGGATGGATAGCGGGACCCCCCGCCAGCAGCCAAAGAAGACCTGGGAACCCTACTTTTAGATGCACTTTTGAAATAACAGTAGAGAAACCATTTTCAACTGCCAAGCTACAGAAATCTTGGACATTTCTCCTCTCCGCACAAGAAAAGAAAAGAAAAAAGGAACAGGAAATCTGTAAAGTTGCTGGATTATTTTCCTTTCTTCCCCCCCCCCCCTCCTTGGGTAACAAAAGGTAGAGAAAATCTCGCTATTGATTGATACCTGCAGCTCCTTCGGAAAGCAGACTCATGTCACCTGAGCTGACAATTTATACGTCTGTCCTCTGCTGAACATTTAGCACCAGGCGGACAGCATCTCAGCATCGCTCTTATGTGGAACGGCCCTCTCTGTTGTTAGAAGGCCGCACTGTACAACTGCAAGCAATGGGGGGGGATTTATGACCCCCGTGCAGATGTGAAACCCTCAGAAATGAAATAAGGTGAGGGTGGAGAAGGAAATTCACTGGCCAAGCAACTGAGAGGGCTTCGAGGCTGGATTCTCATGGGAATTCTCCTAACACTGGTCCTTTCTGCACTGGACCTTAAGTCCTGGTTTAACTCTGTCCCCGAACTTACATTCTACACTACCCTCGAGTTCACCCCTGTAATTATCTCGGGGTATTTTTTTGTTTCCACATTACATTGAGGCCACCCCGGTTTCGCCCCAGACTTGTCCCGGGATAAACGGATGCTGTTCTAACCAGGGATAGATGCAAGCAATGTTCCCTCTAAGCTGAGGAGTCTTGTGAGCAAAAATTCTACTTTGTGAGCTACTGGCATTAGAGTTGTAAGCGAGTGATTTGGCTGCTGCAAAAATTAGTTTGCTCTGGAGCCATCCTTCCTGAGCTGAGACAGAAATCTGTGAGCTGGAGGCTAAAAAACTGTGAGCTAGCTCACACTAACTCAGCTTAGAGGGAACCCTGGATGCAAGGTATTGTGTCACGAGTTGGACTCTGATAAAACCAGGGATGAGATCCAAGTGCAGTAAGGTCCACTGAACTGAATTCAAATTTATCATTCCACGTTTTTTCCCCCTTCTGCCAAAAAGTCCATTATATTGTATGCCATCAAAGACCATTTCAGACAAACGAACCATCATAAGCAGTCGAGACGGCAGCAGAGCGACAAGGAAATCGACACTCCATAGTAGGTCTGCCAACCAAGGATTAGCGAATCCCTAGAGAGAAGACCCTGATGCTGGGAAAGATTGAAGGTCAAAGAAGACGGGGACGGCAAAGGATGAGATGGTTAGACAGTGTCACAGATGCAACGAACATGACATTGAGCCAACTTCAGAGGACAGCGGAAGACAGGACGGCCTGGCGTGATCTAGTCCATGGGGTCGCGAAGAGTCGGACTCGACTGTGCGACTGAACAACAAGAAAGAGAGTTGGGGGTGGAGCTTGGGGAGGGTGGGGATTGGGGAAGGACACTACTGACTCCACCATACAAAGTCATCATTTTCTCCAGAGCAGGCCCGTAGCTAACAACTTTTTGCTCAGGGGGCCCATGTTTTTCTCGGGGGGCCCACCACCAATGTTCCCTCTAAGCTGTGGAGTTTTGTGAGCTACTGCCATTAAAGTTGTGAGAGAGCAATTTGGCTGCCGCATAAATTAGTTTGCTCTGGATCAATCCTTCCTGAGCTAAGACAAACATCTGCGAGCTGGAGGTTAAAAAACTGTGAGCTAGCTCACATTAACTTAGCTTAGAGGAAACACTGCCCACCAATATATGTTTGTGTGGTACTGCCATGCCATGCTCATACTTCTAAATAATAACTAAATAATAAATACAAGTGGTTTATTGCACATATGTTTCAAGTTTATTATTTATTATTACAATAATAGCCAGACAGGGCAGAGACGAAATTTTTCTAAGAATAGATCTATATCAATTTGATTTGTGAGTGACTTCTCATATCCAAGCAGCACTAAACTGTTTTTCCGGAGATGGGACATTGTCAGCCTCTGTGGTTGCAGAACACGAGTAAGGCAGGAGAATGCTGACTCGCATGTAGCGGTGGAGGCTCCAAAAGTCACAGCAGCCGCAAGGACTTTGTATACATTGGGGAATGCACCTTTATAGGAAAATAGCACAGCAAGAGCATTGTGGATGCTGTTCTCTGTTTTCAGTTGTGGATTTGTTGGTGCTATGTTTCTTTTAATGAGATCTGCTTCTGCAGCAAAGTTATCCTCATTAACACGTAGTAATTGCAGGATAGGCTTTACTGCTTCCACCTCTAAAAAGGAGTCTGAATTGGGAATCAGTGAGTCCAAAGCAGATAAGTATTCCACATTGCGACTAGAAAACCGAGTTTCAGCCTCTGAAATGGAGTAGTCATGGACTTCAACAAAAACCTGTTTTAGGTACATAGGAGAGGACATGTTGCGGCTGGTTCCGGCACTTCCTTCTACAATGAAATCCTGGAAATGTTTATCCTTCCTTTTTCTTTTGACTCCCCTTTCCACTGTATCAACAGGTATTTCATTCTCCTCACATATTGCAGCTGTTTTCCCCATAAGCTCTTCAAAGAGAATGTCTGCTTTACTTCTTCTGTCTTTGAGGACAGAAATGCAAGCATTTACCACTTCAGCAGCTTTCCCTAAGTGCATGTCTTTGTCTTGCAGTGCTGCATTACCTGGTTCAAATATAGACAACACTTCTTTCATTAGAAGTGCTAAGAAAGCAAACCTCAAATTTGCACATGTTGCATATAGGCCTGTTGCCTCCAATCGCAATTCAGTGCAAGCTGCAGCTTCACCTTCAGGATCTCCCAGGTCATGGAGCACTAACAGCACCTCTCTGAAGTTATCACTTATGGCTCTTGCTGTTGCCAGATGTCCAGTCCACCTATGCTCTAAGAGTCTTTTGAGCTGAGAACCAGAATACAGTCGGTTCACTCGATGCTTTCTGGTGAAGTTGTATAAACTGTTACAAGTGTCAAAAAACTGCTTTACAGTTAATATTTTTGAGCATGCACTGACAATCACGAGATGCAATTGGTGATTGTAGCAGTGTATGTATGGTACCGTTTTACCTAGTTTCTCTTGAATTTTTTTTTGAACTCCACCAGACCTGCCCGACATAACACTAGCACCATCATAACACTGTGCCAATAGCTGCTTTGGATTAAACCCACAGTCAGGAAGAACTTTAAGCAGGAGATCAGAGATATAGTCT
>NW_015168713.1:235415-249975 GCF_001447785.1 Gekko japonicus
AGTCCGCTCCCCCGACGGGAGTACACCTCACGGGTGCCCTGGGTGTTGTACATAGTCCAATCATCCTGCTGGTGACCGGCTCGATGGTCTTAACCCCTTCGTGGCTGCAACAGGGGAAGGGGGAAGAGAGCCAGTCGGGTGCCGCGGTTAAGTGCGCGGACTCTGCTGCTCTGGGAAGACAGGGTTTGATAATTCCCCCCCGCATTTCTGGCTCTCCCGGAGAGAGCAGGCAGGAGCTCCTTCCTCGAGGGAAGCGCCCGGACGTCGCTCGACCTTTGGAAGAAGAGAAGGGGGGGGTCCTGCTGCGTCGCGGGGAAGACGAGCTGGGCGTGAGAAGCAAGAAGCCTTTTCCTCCATCCCTTCCTGGGACGGCCGGACCCGGTCCCAGCCCCGCTTCCCCGCAGAGCTCCCGCCCCGGGAAAGGGCGTCCAGACCAGAGGGCCTGCGCCGGCGATCCTTACCAGGCGCGCCAGATCGAGGCCCCTCTCCGCACGGGGCCGGGCTCCTTCCCCCCTCCCTGATGAGGAGGGGCTGGGGGGAGGGGGAGCCGAGGATTTGGAAGGGGGCCCATTTAAATCACAAGGGGGCCGGGCCCCATGGGCCCCTGGTTAGCTACGGGCCTGCTCCAGAGGAACTGAGCTCTGTAGTTCTTCCTGACAGGACGAACAGCTGTATTTCCAGAAATTATTACTTAATCAATCAACTGATGAAAACATCTATGCCCTGCCTTTCCTCCTGGTTCCAGGCAGCTGACAGTAATAGTTACAACATCCCCGTCCAATAATAAAACAGCAAACTCCAAATCCCCCCCCCTTAAAGAATGCCTGCCATTCAAGCCCCTTCAAAAGCCCTGGCAAACTGCCAGGCCTTGTAAGGCCTCCTGAAGCTCTCAAGGAAGGGGGGGCCTCCCACCTCTTCAGGGAGCCCATGCCACAGAGACAGAGCTGTGATGGAAAAGGCCCTTGGCTCTGCCGCATGCCAGATGGGTCACCTTAAGAGGCGGCAGGGCTATTTTTGGCCAGGAACGCACAGAAACGGAGTTCCGGCTCGCTCCCAAGTTGGCCACACCCAGCAGGAACTCATTAGCATAATAGGCCACACCCAACAGCAGGAACTCCTTAGGATTGGCTACATTAGGGGGGGTGGCCCAACATGCAAAGGAGTCCCTGCAACAAAAAAAGCCCTGGGTTTTGACAACAAACAAGGTAAACAGAATAAGAAGCAAAAGGTGGGTGTGGCTGGATGACCACACTCCTGGTAACATGGGAATGCTGCCTAATATGCTAATGAGCGGTGCAGTCAGGAGTGTGGCCTAATATGCTAATGAGTTTCTGCTGCTGGGTGTGGCCTATTATGCTAATGAGTTCCTGCTGGACTTTTTCTACAAAAAAAGCCCTGAGAGGCGGGATAGCTGACAGTCGCCTGAAGAACATAGTCGGTGCACAGGGACATATAGAAGGAGATGCTCTTCCAGAAATGTGGGTCCCAGGCAGTGTTCCCTCTAAGCTGAGTTAGTGTGAGCGGTTAGTGTGAGCTAGGTCACAGTTCTTTAGCCTCCGGCTCACACATTTTTGTCTTCACCCAGGAAGGATGGCTCCCAAGCTACCTAACTGAAGAAGAAGAGATGGGATTTATACCCCGCCCTTCACTACCCAAAGGTGTCTCAGAGCGGCTTACAAACTCCTCTCCCTTCCCCTCCCCACAACAGACACCCTGTGAGGTAGGTGGGGCTGAGAGAGCTCTTGACAGAGACTGCTCTTTTTCAAGAACAGCTCTTATCAGAACCACGGCTGGCCCAAGGTCATCCAGCCAGGTGCAAGTGGAGGAGTGGGGAATCAAACCCGGTTCTCCCAGATTAGAGTCCGCACACTTAACCACTACACCAAACTGGCGCAGTAGCCAAATCACTCGCTCACAGCTTTAATGCCAGTAGTTCACAAAGTAGAATTTTTGCTCACAGGACTCCACTGCTTAGACTAGGAAGCATTGGTCTCAGGTTGTGAAGGGCTTTAACGGTCATAACCATCACCTGGAATTGAACCTGGCAGACAGACAGACAACCTTTATGGGCATATCAGAGATTAAAAATACATTAAAATTTAGGAATACATCAAAAGAACCGATCAGTTTATAGTCTCCCTGATTCAAATTGCACATTGAGGAAAAAAGGCAATATTAAAAGAGTTTTGCCCCGAGAGTAGCAACTGGACCTTGACACTCTCAGGGAGACCACACCATGTAAAAAGAAGGGTGTCCAGAAATTTATCCCGGGTTTTAGTATAAAATGGACAATTAAAAAAAATGTGGGTAACATATTCAATGGCACCTTGACTACAAGGGCATTGTCTAAGTTCATAAGGGATTTTATGGCATCTTCCAGAGAAGATGGCCAATGGCCTGGAAACAGTCCTCATGGACAATTCAGGGAAATCCCATTAAGCAGGTAAAAAGGTAAAGGTAAAGGTTCCCTTGCTCGAAAGCCAGTCGAATCCGACTCTAGGGTTGTGGTGCTCATCTCCATTTCAAAGCTGAAGAGCCAGCACTGTCCGAAGATGTTTCCGTGGTCATGTGGCCGGCATGACTAAACACCAAGGCGCACGGAACGCTGTTACCTTCCCACCGAAGCGGTACCTATTTATCTACTTGCAATTTCTTGCTTTCGAACTGCTAGGTTGGCAGGAGCTGGAACTAGAGACGGGAGCCCACTCCATCATGCCACGCACTCGGGTCTCGAACTGCTGAACTACTGACCTTCCACAGCCTGCAGTTGAGCCACCACAGCTCCTATTGAGCAGGTAAAATCATTTAAATACTTAGGGCTCAATTTCTACTACAACGGTAGCTGGGCTACTCATCGCAAATGTGCTACTAGTTGAGCAAGAAACAGTGCCGAGGCCATCGCCCGCCTTTTCTACGTGAACCCGGCAGACAATGTAGCTTTTTTTCAAAATGGGCAACATAGCAGTCAGCCCCTGTGGGAGATCCTACTGTGGTCTGACCTTGGGACAAGACTCAATGCTACAAGGGGTGGGACATATCTGCCCAATTGCCAGTTCTACTGTCCGCAAGCCCCTGTCCACTTCCCAGTGAATTTCCCCGGCCCTCTGAATTTCAATTTGCTTATAGCATAGACATGTTTTATCTGCCTCCCTCCTCTCCACGCCTTTTTTAGCCTACCTGGCCCCTCAGAGGCCACACAAATAGATGCTTAAACAGAGACAATAAACCTTCTGCTGCCTGTTCCTGGAGAAAATGAGTTCTCTCTCCGCAAAGCACCGCAGAATGTTGCTAGCTTGTTCAAGCCCCCCAATCTTTAGTACCCAGAGGGGAATCCTCACGCTTCCTTAAGAATTCATTTGTTCTTTAATTAAGGAACATGTTTTCCCCCTCCCAATTAACAAACCAACAGTTCTAATATAAATACATCCCCAAACATGGCTGTTTTGATTGTTCTGTGCCTGGAAAAGAGGCTCTAATTGAAAAAAAAAGTTTTAATACCAGAGAACCAGGGAGGTAACATGGAAGATATCATTCCATTACAGTTCAAGATTTGTTTATTTCTTATTATGCGGAGGGGCAGAGTTCACCTGATCATTAGGGTTGCCACCTAATGATCTCCTAGGATTACATCTGATCTCCAGGAGACAGAAATCTAGGGTTGCCAGATCTCTTCTTACCTGTGGCGGGGGGCTCTCAGATCCTCAATGGGATTTTTCTGACATCAGCCGTAGTGATGTCATCATGCTAGAGGCATCACACAGCAACGCTCTAGTGTTCGGGGCAAAAACTTTATGGTTACCATAGAGTTCCCCGTGGACTCTATGGCATTATACCACCCTGAAGCCTCTCCTTTCCCCAAACCTCACCCTCCTCAGGCTCCACCCCCAAACTCCCATGGTGTTTCCCAACCTGGAGCAGGAAACCTTACTCTGAACAGAACGTTTCTGCTGATGAACCTGTCCCTCAGTGTTGGAACCTCAGCCGTCCACCATGCCCAGGATCAAGGCTGGAGACCTCCCTCTGTGCTGTTTTGCATCCACAGCGATATTAACATTTCCACAGGAAATTTACTTCATGTTCCTGCCAGAGTTGGCAACCTTCCCCGTGACACATATCACATGGTCCACTGCTGTGAGTGTAAAATCCATGACATCAGTAGGTTATTCCTCAAGCCATGGTATGTGTGCTGGATATAGTAAAGGAAATGCTACTGTATCCAAGCAGTTAATTCTGGTTGCCGGAGGCGCAGAGCTAGCATTAGAATGTTAGTCTAGGTTTTCGATTTCTAATTTAATAACGCAGTTAAAGGCACTATTTCAAAATGGAAAGTGTTCAGACTGCACAAGGACCGTGCCAGGTCCAGTGTTCCAGTCTGCACCGCAGTCCCTGAGTTAATGAAGCGCCAAGTCATCGGAGATGAACCCCACTGACATTTCATCAGATGTACGCGCCAGTTTTAGCAGCCATGATCAGAAGAGTCTGTCATGCTTTGACGCCATCCTGAAACACACAACAGAGAGCCACATGCGGGAATCGCTTTGATCTGGCCCTGGATGTTTTCCTGTCCATAATTTTAATTTACGATCATTAGAAGTAGCGACCGTCTAACTGTGTTGACTGTGATTTACTTGTTAACTGTCATTGCCGTGTTTTCTCCACGGATCGTTCAAGACATCACTCATTCCCCACCAAACTCTACAGGCAGTATTTTCTTTAATAAAGCAATCAAAACTTTCAGTGTTTGGAATGCAGTCTCTTATGTGGTCACAGTCCTGGCAGAAGCCGGTTGTGTTATAAGGGGGAGAGAGGGACAAACCCTGATTATGCCCATTCTAGAATCAGTCTGTAATAATTTAATATAGGGTTACCAGCTCCAGTTGGGAAATTCCTGGAGATTTTGGGGGTAGAGTCTAAGGAGGGTGGAGTCTAGGGAGGACAGGGACCTCAGTAGGGTACAATGCCATAGAGTCCACCTTCCAAAGAGACCATTTTCTTGAGGCGAACTGATCTCTGTTGCCTGAAGAGCAGTTGCCATTCCAGGAGATCTCCAGCCACCACCTGAACATTGAGGAATTCCAAAAACAATATCCGTGACAAAAATAACGAAGAGTCAATAAAGATAAGTTGCAAAAATGCTTACTGTTGTAATTTCTGTAGAAAATATTCTTCTATTATCGCTCACACGCTAACGAATACTGCGCAATGAACAATTCGTTTCACAATATTTGCTTTATCTGAGCGTGTAGCAATCCCAATTCTTATCAATTGCTACTTATCAACTCCTGAAGGAAACATTCCATGTTGACTCTCTGATAACAGAACTCGTTGATAAGACTGGCAAAGCCTTTCCCAGGCAAAATCTGGCTGTGGCGAAACTATTTTCAAAAAACACGTTTGCGGGAGGTGGAGGAACCAGCAGGTAGGGCTAGGCTGAATCACATCCAGGACTCTCTAATTTTTCCCTGCACCCATATTAGTTGAAGAAGAAGAGAAAAAGAGATTGGATTTATACCCTTCACTTGGAGTCTCAGAGCGGCTTACAAACCCCTTTCCCTTCCCCTCCCCACAACAGACACCCTGTGAGGTGGATGGGGCTGAGAGAGCTCTTTCCAGAGCTGCCCTTGAGAGAACAGCTCTGACAGAACTACGGCTTGCCCAAGGTCATCCAGCAGCTGCAAGTGGAGGAGTGGGGAAGCAAACCCGGTTCTCCCAGATTAGAGTCCGCACACTTAACCACAGCCAGGGCTATTTTTGGGCAGGAACGCACAGGAACGGAGTTCCGGCTAGCTTCATAGTTGGACACACCCATTACAGCCAAAACTTCTGCGTGGGTGGCTACAGAGGGAAGGCCTGGAGAGCGACCCCCCACAGTGACTCAGAGGCAGGGGGACCGGGGGGGGGCCTGGAAAGATTGGGGAGGCATTTAAATGCCTCCCCATGCCTTCCCCAGCCTGTCCAAGGGCCAGCTTGCCTGGGCTCCCTGCAGCCATGGGGCGCTCGGGCAAGCCAAGGGAAGGCATGGGGAGTGGCCTAATATGCTAATGAGTCGTGCTGTCAGGGGTGTGGCCTATTATGCTAATGAGTTCCTGCTGGGCTTTTTCCACAAAAAAAGCCCTGACTACACCAAACTGGTAACTTCCCTGAAAGGGTGAAAGGCTAGTTCTGTGCTAGAGTAGAAAAGCAAGAGTGGAAAAGAGTCCCCGGCATTCATGAAATCCACATGCTAACAGCATCCTAAGGGGCAAGAGAAGATCACCAATGGCTGTGGTCAGGGCTTTTTTTGTAGAAAAAAACCCAGCAGGAACTCATTAGCATAATAGGCCACACCCCTGACAGCACAGCTCATTCACATATTAGGCCACACCCCATGCCTTCCCTTGGCTTGCCTGGGTGCCCCGCAGCTGCATGGAGCCCAGCCAAGCCGGCCCTTGGACAGGCCGGGGAAGGCATGGGGAGGCATTTAAATGCCTCCCTGATCCTTCCAGGCCCCCCTGCCTTAGAGTCATGGGGGGGGGTTTGCTCTCCAGGCCTTCCCTCTGTAGCCACCCACGCAGAAGTTTTGGCTGTAATGGGTGTGTCCAACTATGAAGCTAGCCGGAACTCCGTTCCTGTGCGTTCCTGCCCAAAAATAGCCCTGGCTGTGGTGACATATAGGAACACCTCGGATGGCAGTCACGGACAAGGTTACGGAGGTACTTAGCAGTAGAAGAACAACATCATCTGTGAATGTGTTCTTCTGCTGGAAGCATAGTGTACGTTTGTGTGTTTTGTGTGTGTGTGTTAAGTGTCTGTTCTATCTGCTGGCTACAGGAAGCTCTTAAGAGAAACCCCCCCTGCAGTTTCCCGAAGGTTGTTAGCAGCACAGGTCACAGACTGGAAGAGATCCCGCCGCGCTCAGCAAATTGAATGCAATTTTCGTCATTTGAAAGCTTAAGCAGCCCTGATTTCTTTTTCTTTTTTGCTCCCCCGGACTACATACCAGTGGTGCTTGCGAAACAAAATGGAATGGCGTGTGCTAAAAAAGAAATCATAATCCCCGAGATGCGTTTCGAACAAAGATCGCTACAGCGAGTGGGGGGGAAGAAAGGGACGGTCAAGAGACGGTTTTTCTGATTTTGGACACCCGCTTTGGGACCGAGGGATGGCACCTTCCAATTGCCCCCCTGCTGAATGAGATCTCATTTGTGTTCATTTACATACTCACTCCACTGGTTTCCTTCCCATTAGACTAATTGAAAGAGGGCAGGCTTGTGTTGCCGTCTCTGATATGAAGAGACTCCCTCTGTAACTTGTTTTCCATTTGCTTGCATGATAGCGTCGTCCCATTTTCCAGTGGGTGGTCAAATCACATCACATCACATCACACGAAGCTGCCTGACAATTAATCAAACCATCTGTCCATCAAAGTCCACATTGTCTACTCAGACCGGCGACAGCTGTCTCGGGTGTCAGACGGAGGTCTTTCACATCACCTAATGCAGGGGTCCCCAACCTTTTTGAGCCTGTGGGTACCACTGGAATTCTGACATTGAGACGATGAGAGATTACTATATTCAGCCTTCATTCAACCAATCGCCCCCCTATATTCCGGAAACCCTGAACCCTTTTGCTCAGTGATAAGCTGTGTTCTCTCTAAGCTGAGCTAGTGTGAACTAGCTCAGTTTTTTAACCTCAGGCTCACACATTTTTGTCTTAGCTCAGGAAGGAGGGCTCCGGAGCACACTAGTTTGCACAGGACCCAAATTGCTCGCTCACAGCTTTAGCAGCAGTAGCTCACGCAATAGAAATTTTGCTCACAAGACTCACAGCTTAGAGGGAGCAACTAATAAGGATCCCAAGACCACTCTAGCAATTGCAAAATTTATCTCAGTCCTTTAAGACCAGGGGTGTCGAACTCATTTGTTATGAGGGCCGGATCTGACATAAATGAGACCTTGTTGGGCCAGGCCATGCGTGTCATAAAATGTAATGCCAGGTAGCGGAGATATAAACATTATAAAGGACACAAACACAAAGGTTTTTTTAACTTAAAATAAAAACATGCTTAAAAGCATCAGCACTCTTGCGATATTTTGTTTATTTAACATTGTCTGATAACTGGCACCTCTTGCTCTGAATTATTGCATCAAAATGCCTGTGCTGTTGCAATTTTTTAGTATGCTGTTCAGGTGTGCATCTGTAAGCTGCAAACCTATGATGATGCAGCAGCAGCAGAACTGGAAGAAGAAGCAGAAGACAGCAAATTCTACTGCAGGCCTGATACAAGCCCTCCGGTGGCCTGATCTGCCCCCTGGGCCACATATTTGACACTAGGCTTGCCAAGTCCCCCCGGGGGGCGGGGAAACCCCCGCACGAGAGACCCGTTACCTGCCACCGGCAGATCGGGCCGTGGGAAAAACCCCACCCCCAAAGCATGGGACATGCCCGGCGTCAGCACATCACCTGGAAGTGACACAATCACGTCGGGCACGTTGGGGGAGGGGCCACAATCACCCAAGGGAAAACTCTATGGTTTTCCCTCGGATGATTGTGGCCCCGCCCCCAACGTGCCCAACATGATTGTGTCACTTCTGGGTGATGTAATTGCGGCACACGTGCGTTCCGCACACGCGCATAGACTCCCAGAACAAGACTGGACTCCCCCACTCTGCAACAGGTAAGGACTTGGCAACCCTATTTTACACCCCTGTTTTAGACCTTGCATTTAAAAAATAAGAAAGAAGTGTTTTGTGTTGATCAAGATTTGTGAATCAATGAGCTTCTAAGGGTATAAAAGGAAAGCAAAAGGAAAGGAATTCTGACACAGCGTGGTGGGGACAACCACAAAATGGCTGCCACAAAATGGCGGCCACAGGGGTTGAAGCCAGCCACAAAATGGTTTTTCCGCCGGTTACCTTCAGTCACACAGTGAAATTCCTTGTGCTGTGGTGGCAGCTGCTTACAAAGTAATGTTTGTTTGTTTGTTTTTTTTAAAAAAAACTGTACTGCCAATCAGAAACCTTTCTGGGCAAAATCCCCACCTGGACCTGCCCACTTTCTAAAAACACTTGGTGGACACCAGGAAAGGTATCAGAGGGCACCATGTTGGGGACCCCTGACCCACTGCACCGTCCTTTTTAACTGGAGGTGGCAAGGATTGAACCTGGGACCTTCTGCATGTCAAGCAGAGGTTCTTCCCTTGAGCCACAGGTCCTCCCCTCCTCCTCATCCATAATACACAGCTCAGGCTACCCTAACGCCTTTCCCGGGTGCTTCTCCAGTTTTACCCATTTATTATTTCATAACACTGAGCGTTCCTCAGGGCTCCTCTTTTTAATTCCGTGTCATGTGCCATGTTAAATATCCCTTTGTTCCCACAAATTAGTTAAAGACAGTTTCTAATCAGTTCTGCTTTGGGGGTCTTCCTCAGATGGAATGCAATATACTCCGGTTATTGCGGCTTAATGGAAAACAAGCTGCAATCTTTTCGTTTCTTTCTCTTTTCTTTTAAGGGGAAAAAAAGTGATTCACCAGCCTGGGTTTGTTTTTGTTCTTTTGCCATTAGCAGTTTTTAACCCCTTTGTTGAAGGAACATTTGGTACGAGCTACGTAGAGAAGCCAAAATGTGTTTGGGATCATTTGTGTTAATTGCCTTCGAGAAACGAAATGAGGCCCCAGTTGTTTAAGCAGCTTCTAAATGGCGGGGAAAGAAATCAGCTCAGATACTTTCAAAGGATGGGCAGACCCAGCGAGTTCCGAGTTCCCTCGCCTGATTCTTTCGCATGGTGTTTATTGCCAGAAGATACCATTAGCACTCTCATGTTTGACCTGTAATTTCTCTCGCTTTTAAACACATCCTTAGTGGACACTTGAAAACGTTTGATGGCCATCTGTGAACATTTTTCTTTTTCTTCTTCTTCACATTTATATTCCACTAAGAAAAAGGTTCGTTGTGGAAATAAATACAACGAGCTCTAGAAAGAGGCTTTGGGCGGGTGCCCCGGCCTTGGACACTCAGTGTCAATTTGCTGTGGCGACCTCAGCAGGGTATGATGACACTGAGTCCACCATTTTCTCCAGAGAAACTGATCTCTGCTACCTAAAGAACAGTTGTAATTCTGAGTGATCTCCAGCCCTCACCTGGAGATTGGACACATTTTACCTCAGAACAGCAAACTGTTTAGAATGTTGGAGGCGAGACTCAAGCAATGCAGCCAGTGGATAGGGACAGATTCTGAGTGACACACCAGGGCACCAATCAATTCCAGAGCGTGTGGAATGTTCTAGAGAAGTGCCACCACCATTCGGCTTTCATATATAAGGGATATATATATATGGAACGGGTTAAAGTGTGTGCTTCTTCTGGAAATCCCAGTCACTTAGGCTGCTGTGCCTGTAAATAGGGATGCCACCTTCCAGGTGGGACCTGGGGATCCCCTGGAATTACAGCTGTCCTCGAGACTACAGAGATCAGTTCCTTGGGAGAAAATAGATGCTTTGGAGGGTGGAGTCTATGGCCTTGTACGCCACTGAGGTCCCTCCCAACCCAGCCTCCACCTCTAAATCTGTAGGAGTTTCCTAACCTGGGTCTGGCGGCTCTAACTCCCTGTCCCCTGCCTGTGGCCCGGGGGGGAACTTAGCAACTCTACCTGTAAACCAGACTCTGAGACACTGCAGCCTAGAGCTGCCAACCTCCAGGTGGGGGCTGGAGATCTCCTGGAGTTACAACTGATCTCCAGACTGCATAAATCACTTATTTACTTTAAACACATTCTTCCACTTATCCTGGAGAAAATGGCTGCTTTGGAAGCAGTGTTCCCTCTAAGCTGTGGAGTCTTGCGAACAAAAAATCTACTTTGTGAGCAACTGGCATTAAAGTTGTGAGCGAGCGATTTGGCTATTGCATAAATCAGTTCATTCTGGAGCCATCCTTCCCGAGTTAGAACAAAAATATGTCAGCCAGAGGCTAACAAACTGTGAGCAAGCTCACACTAACTCAGCTTAGAGGGAACACTGTTTGGAAGTCGGACTGTACGGCATTCAACCCTACTGAAGTCCCCCCCCCTTCCCTAAAGACCACTCACCTTCAAAACTCCTGCTATTTCCAAACCTGGAGTTGGCAACCCTGCCACCATCTCCTCTTAAGTGTTCACTGAAAGGAGCAGTGCCTTTTGGCTGACTACGGCCCTGTTCATACGAGACGTTTTGGGCCGGGAGAGGGACGGATCGGGGCCACAGCAAACGGGCGCGATCCCACAGCAACATCTGGGAATTGTGCTGCGCCCGTTCCCAGCCCGTTCCCAATCCGCCCCTCCCGGCCAAAACCCGCAGCAAAAAAGAACCACCTACCTAGGTGGTTCTGTCCGAAAGGCCGCATCACTGCTGGCCGTGGGATCGCCGGCGCGTCTTTTCGCCGGCGCATCCCCGGCCCCCGGCCGTACTGTGCATGCTCGAGCATGCGCAGTTCGGCAGCCTGCCCCTCCCATTCGTCTCTTCCTCCCCGGCATCTGAGTGTGCCGGGGAGCAACGGCGCCGCAGCTCAGGGGATCATGGGATCCCGCCGCGGCGTCTCTTTTTTGGTGTGGCTTTTAAAAGCCGCATTTCGGCCAGTGTTTTCCCTGCCGTGTGGCAGGGGCCTACAAATGGCAAAGACATCAGTCTCTTTGCAAAATGCAAACATGGAGACACAATCTGAGCTACTGTTCTTTTAAAACAACCAATTAATTAAAAAAAAAATTCACACACCCCCGGGAGAACATTTTAGATGCTGACCTGAACATTTCCATTACTCAGCCAAAGAAGTTCCAAGGGCGACTCTCTGGAGGAAAGACTCTGCTATTGAATTTATCAGGTTTAATTCTATTAAGCAGGGGTTCAACAAGGACAATGTAGCACTCATTTGTTACAGGCCTTAAATTAGCTTAAATTAAGCAAATTGGAAAGGAGAACCAGAGTGGTGTAGTTGTTGGGGTGGGCGATTAGGTTTGGGTTGATGCCAGTTCGAATCCCCAATTCCCCGCTCCTGCCATGAAGTTCAGTGCGTGACCTTGCACCAGGTACTTTCTCTCTCAGCCTAACCTTCCTACCTAATAGGACCGTTGTGAGGATAAAATGGGATGGGGGGAGGAAAATGAGTGTGGGGAGAGAGGGGGGAAGATGAGACTCATGGATTAGGTTAAAAGGAAAGAGGAAGACATAAAAACAGACAGATAGATAGATGGCTTAATGAAGTAGAAGATGAAGACAGAGGAAGGAGTTGGAGGAGGAGATTGGATTTATGCCCCACCCTTGACTACCTGAAGGAATCTCAGAGTGGCTTACAATCTCCTTTCCCTTCCCCTGTCAGGTAGGTTGGACTGAGAGAGCTCTTTCGAAAACTGTTCTTTCCAGAACAGCTCTGAGAGAACTGTGACTGACCCCAGGTCACACCAGCAGCTGCATGTAGAGGAGTGGGAAATCAGACCCAGTTCTCCCAGATTAGAGTCTGTGCGCCTAACCACTACACCAGACTAGCTCTGGTGAGACGGTATTATTATTAATTATAATTGCTGCAAATGATTGCTGTATTCATCCTGTTTACAAAGGTTGGAAAAGAAATGAACTTGATGGTATTGTAACCTGACTTTTCAGACACACATACTCACGCATGATGTGTGTGGATATGCACATACACATTCTCTGCCTTTCGCTCACAGAAGCGCACACTACATTAAATCAATTTGTTCTTAAAATGTTTCCTCTTGTACATTCCTTGGGCTCAAGATAGTAACAACATTTTAATTTCAGACCTGCTTTTGTTGGTGTCACCTTGACTTGCTGAAGACCTGCACTGCCAGCTTCAGCATTTTTTAATTTTTCCCCCCTTTAAAGCAAAAGTTTAATATCACTGCAGCTTTTATAGTTCCTCCCCTAATTAAGGGACTCAGACTTTTCATCGCAAGGGACCAAGAGTCATTTCACAAGGCAACTGATGTGCCGGAACATCTGTCCTGCTAAACATTTATTCGAACCATGACCCATAAAACTGTCTGCCTATGAGGTTTTTTTAAAAATATATATATATGTCATTTTAAAATGCAAGATGGATCATGTCCGAAGCAATATACTGCTGTTACCACCTATATAACCAGCCGAGGGATTTAAAGCAGCAAATATTTTACTTCAAATAAGGAAAAGGTCATTTCTAGTGAGGATGCTAAAGAGGAAGGCGGGAGGGACCACAAGTCAGGAAAAACTAGAAATTCCGGTAATGCCATAATGACAAACCTCTTGTCACAGACTGAAGAATGACATGAACCAGTCTGGCATCTGTCAGGGGCAGAGCTTTCTTGTGTTGGCCCTAGAGTTGCCAGGTCTCCTCGCCGTTGCAGGGGGGGATTTGGAAGGCTTTCTGGGGGTGGGCGGGACATCGACGGGTGATGTCCCGATGTGATGACATCACCCTACATAGAATCACAGAGTTGGAAGGGACCTCCAGGGTCATCTAGTTCAACCCCCGGAATGATGCAGGAAATTCACAAATACCTCCCCCCCACACACACATCCAGTGACCCCTGCTCTATGCCCAGAAGATGACAAAAAACCCTCCGAGATCTAGGGCTTCCGGTCTGGCTAAGATGGAGGACTGAAGCGTTTCGCGATCGTGCGAAGCGAGCGACGGCCACTTTCGGCAGTTTGGGCAATACACAGCCCAACGCATCACTCCCCAGCGAGGGGGGGGGACAAGCAGGCAGCAGCGCCCTAGAGGGAGTGTGAGGTTGGCGTAATCCAGCTTCGGAAGAAGCTGAATTGGGCTTTGACCCCCTCCCACGAAGAAGGCAAGTGCCAAGCAACTCTATAGTGGCCGATCGAGCCGGATTACCGGCATAAATTCTTCGTCAGCAGACTTCTTTGAAGAAGGACAACAACTGTGAGTTAAAAGAAACAATGCGAAACCCGTTTTGAACGTGCTAGATAACAAAAACGTGCCGCTTACCTGAACTGAGTTTGGAGTCAATTTGAATTAAGCGGTTGAGCGGAAAATGAATAGTAAATCCCAGAAATCCGATTCCGGAGAGAAAAAAGTTGATTGAAGCCTTTAAAAACTGTAAAAACGCTTATTGTTTAACATTCCTGTGGTGAAGATGGAGCCGTGTGCGCAACTGTAAAATCGAAACTCACGAACAATAGCGTGGGAAGAGCAGGCTGGTGTCACAAAGAAAGAGGTCCGTGTGAAACATCCAGGAAGTTGAATTCCTAGACGGGCATTAGCGAAAGGAAGACAGTGGAACTTTTAAAGGTGCCGGACCGGAAGTGAGTTTTATGCGGAAGGAAGGGCCTGCAAAATACCAATCTGACCTACTCTACATGAAATTACCATAGAGAAGTTGCGCCCGACATTTTGAGGAGGACTTCAACTAAATTTGCTTTTTTAATATATTTCTAAGGGTCTTTGGAAAGCGTAAACAGAGAGGCATGGAGGACTAAATCTTATCATCTAGAAGAGTGCTTTATTTTGCGAATCTGTGAATTGGAAAGAAATCGCCAAGACGGAGACCAGGAGAGGCAAGAAAAGAGCCGACTCAGACCCAGAACTTAAACC
>NW_015168713.1:250119-315215 GCF_001447785.1 Gekko japonicus
GCCTCCATGGAAGCAATGGAGAAGAGAATGACAGAGGCAATACAAGCCATGGGGGAGCAGATAGAAAAAACATTGGGGGACCAACTGGAGAAGCAAACTCAGATTCATCTGAAACATCTAGAAGAAGTCCAAGAGAAGAACATAACAGCATTGAAGGAATTGGTTACTACAGAAATAACTTCAATCAAGCAAGAAATGGAAGGAGTTAAGAAGGATGTTCAAGCAAATGCAACCAAGACTACAGAGACAGAGGAGAAGATACAAAAAATAGAAGAGAAACAAGATTCTTTGACTCAACAAATTACAAGATCAGAGACAATGATGGAGTTCAGAAGGATGCAGACTCATCTGAGATTCAGAGGCATTAAGGAAACAGAGAATGAGAACTTAAAAGAAAAAATGATGGAAGTGATAACGGCTTTTCTGGGCGAGGAGGAAGGGTCAATGGACTCAGACTTTGATTTGATTTATAGAGTGAACTCCAGAATTGCAGAAAAGAAGAATTTACCAAGGGATGTAATTGTACAATTTGTAACAAGATCAATAACAGAGGAGATATTCAAGAAGCAATTCAACGTCCCTTTTGTAATAGAGGGAAACAAAATTATGGTGATGAGAGAACTCCCAAGAACAATACTGCAAGACAGGAAAAGGTATAAATCCTTGGCGGACAAACTCAGAGCTTTGAGCATCAGATATAGATGGGAGATTCCACAAGGTTTATCCTTTACGTATCAAGGTGGGAGGATTCAGATCAGATCGATGATGGACTTTTATAAATTTAAGGCGGACAATGCGGACGTCTTTGGAGAACTTTAAAATAAAACGCATAATGGAGTACAAATTGTTGTCATGGAATGTTAATGGATTAAATTCACCAAACAAGAGGAAAAGAATCAATCATTGGATACAGAAACAGAAATGCAACGTGATATGCTTGCAAGAAACACATATTAGAAAACAGGATATAAAATATTTAAAGAATGCTTTATTTGGAATTGAATTTTGTTCTGCGGCCTCAAACAAGAAAAAAGGAGTTGTGACATATGTGAAGAAGGAGTTACAACCTACAGAAATTTTTAAGGACATAGATGGCAGATACGTGGGTGTGGAATTAATGATTCAGCAGAAAAAAACATTGTTGATCAACGTGTACGCACCCAATGGAGCAAAGGAAAAATTTTTTAAGGATATAACTGACCAATTACAACAATTGACTTATGAGCAAGTTATTATGGCCGGAGACTTTAATGGGACAATAGATCGTCTAGACAGAAAACCACAAAAGGACAACGAATTCAGCGGAAAATTGCCAAAGAATTTTTTTGAATTAGTTAAGCAAGAAAAATTAGAAGATGTTTGGAGGAAATGGAACCCGATGCAGAAAGACTTTACTTTTTATTCCAATAGACATTGCTCTTTTTCCAGAATTGATATGATTTGGATGTCTGAAGAATTATCAATGAAAACACATAAGACTGAAATTTTGCCAAGATGTAATTCAGATCACAATCCGGTGGTATGGAGTTCCACAGAAAGGAAAAAACCCTTTCTGTGGAGGATTAATGAAGACTTGTTGGATAAGAAAACGGTAATTGAGATGTTAAAGGAAGAAACGAAACAATTCTTTCAACAAAATTTAAATAAAGAAACACCGATACAGATTGTATGGGATGCTTATAAAGCGGTGATGAGAGGAATTCTCATCTCGCAAAACGTGAAGCAAAAAAAGGAAAAACTTCAAAAACAAACAGAAGTGTTAGAAAAAATTGCTCAGAAAGAAAAGGAATTAAAAAAGAAGCCTGGAAAAAAGCAAATTATTAAAGAATTAAAGTTGCTGAAGGAACAACTGAATGAGACTTGGAATCAGGAAATGTATTGGAATTTAAAGAAGTTACAACAGAAATCTTTTGAAGGGGCGAACAAACCGGGAAAATACTTAGCTTGGCAACTTAAGGCTAGAAGAGAGAGAAGAATGATAACCAAAATAATAGAAGATGGAAAAGAGTTCGTTGATCCTAATGGAATAAAGAGATGTTTCTTCAAGTATTATGCTAAACTATTCCAAACAACTAGAGTTGATCTTGAGAAGATTAAAACATATTTAAAGGAGATTCCACTACCAAAAATAAGTAAGGAATACAAAGATTTATTAAATGGTCCAATTCAAAAAGAAGAAGTGATGAAGGCAATAGAAGAGACAAAGTTGGGGAAGGCGCCTGGGCCGGACGGATTTACAGCGAAATTCTACAAAAAGATGAAAGAAGAAATTTCCCCGGTCCTGGAAGCTTTAACCAACGAAATAAGAGAAAACAAAAAGGTGCCGGACTCATGGAAAGAAGCAATTATTTCTTTGATTCCAAAGGAAGGACAAGATTCAACAAATGTAAAGAACTACAGGCCAATATCTCTTTTGAACAACGATTATAAAATCTTTGCAAAAATTATTGCAGAAAGGGTGAAAAACTATTTACAAACGGTAATTTCTGAAGATCAAGCGGGCTTTTTACCCAAAAGGCAGATTAGAGACAATGTAAGAATAGTAATGGACGCAATTGAATATTATGAAAAGCACCCAGAAAAAGAAGTAGCTTTTCTGTTTGTTGATGCAGAAAAAGCTTTTGACAATCTTAATTGGAATTTTATGCACCAGATGATGGAAAAGATTGAAGCGGGACAACATTTTAGAAATTGTATTGAAGCTATCTATTCTGAACAAAGAGCTAAAATAAATGTGAATAAAGAACTGACAGATAACTTCAAAGTACAGAAAGGAACAAGGCAAGGTTGTCCGTTATCACCGTTATTATTTATCTGGGTATTGGAAATACTTTTACAAAAAATACAGTACGATCAAGAAATAAAGGGCTTGACACATAAAGGACACCAATACAAATATCGAGCATTTGCAGACGATGTAATGTTTATGGTGGAAAACCCAACAGAAAAATTGACATTGCTTTTTCAAAAAATAAAGGAGTTTGGAGAATTGGCCGGCTTTTACGTAAATAAGAATAAAACAAAACTTATATGTAAAAACATGATCAAACAAAAACAAGTGGAACTACAAGAACTGGTACAATGTGAAGTAGTTAAAAAAACAAAATACCTTGGAATTGAATTAACGGCAAAAAATATAGACCTATATAAGAATAATTATGAGAAATTATGGACTAAGCTGACTCAAGATTTTAAGAAATGGGATAAAATGAACTTATCACTGATGGGAAGAATATCAGTTATAAAAATGAATGTCCTACCACGTTTGATGTTCCTGTTCCAAACAATACCAATTCTGCATAAAACGGATTTGTTGGCCAAGTGGCAACAAGAGTTGTCAAAATTTGTTTGGGCAGGCAAGAAACCAAGGATCAAAATGAAAATACTTTGTGATGCCAAAGAAAGAGGAGGTCTACAAATGCCAAATCTTAGACTATATTATGAAGCGGTTTGTCTAACATGGATGGATCAATGGGTGAAGCTTGAAAATGACAGATTGTTGGGGTTGGAAGGGCATGATTGTAGATTTGGCTGGCATGCATATTTATGGTATGACAAGATAAAAATGGACAGTTTTTTTAAACTTCACTTGGTGAGAAAAGCTTTGTATATGGTATGGACAAGATATAAGAAGTACCAGAGTGACTTAAGACCATTGTGGATTGTACCAGTAGAAGTGTTGATATCTTACTCAAGACAGCGAGGTAGAGACTGGTTGCCATATAGAGATTTAATTAAAAAAGAGGGAACAGAGTGGGTAATGAAAAAGCAGAATGAAATTGAATATGAATATGAGTGGTTGAAATATATGCAGATTTATGATCTTTTTAGATCTGACAAAAAAAACTATGGTTTTAGAGAGGAAAAAAATGAAATTGAAAAGGTATGGGAGAGTGGAGGAGGAAAAAATATTTCTAAAATGTATAAGGTGTTGTTAAAATGGTATACTGAAGATGAAACTGTTAAAGAACAAATGTTAAAATGGGCTATTAATATGAATAAGGAAGTGGATATGGAAACTTGGGAATATTTGTGGAAAAACTCTATTAAGATCTCGACATGTACTAATGTTAAAGAAAATTGTTATAAGATGATGTATAGGTGGTACATGACACCTAAGAAGATTGCAAATATGAATCAAAATATGTCAAACAAATGTTGGAAATGTAAGAGGCATGAGGGCTCATTTTATCATATGTGGTGGACTTGTGAGAAAGCTGTAGACTTTTGGACAAAAGTCCACAATGAAATGCAAAAAATACTGAAATGTTCTTTTAAAAAAGCACCGGAAATTCTGCTTTTGGGACTCAAAATGGAAGAAGTCAATACGACTAAAAAAACTTTACTCTGGTACCTGATAGTGACAGCGAGAATGATTTATGCTCAGTTTTGGAAGACGGAAAAGGTACCAGAGGTTGAAGAATGGATACAAAAAGTTCTGTTCATGGCACAAATGGATAAGATTACAAAAAAACTGAATAACAAAGAAGACGATGAGTTTTTTGGAGAATGGAATGATTTTAAAATTTATCTGGAAAAGAACTGGGATGTGAAACAAAACTTAATATGTTTAGATCAATATTAAGTCAAACGATGTTATCTTTAGATTGTAATGATGAAAAACTGATATTGTTGATGATATGAAGTAATTTGGAGCAGGGGTGGAAGCATTGTGGGAAGCCATTGGAGGGAGGGGAGGAACTGGGAATGGGGTAGACAATTGATAGAATGAAATGTTTTATATGTTGTATTCCTGAGAAAATAAAATTTGTTTACCAAAAAAAAAAAAAAACCCTCCGAGATCTACAGCCAAACTGGCCTGGAGAAAAAATGCTTCCTGACCCCAAACTGGTGATCAGCATTTCCCTGGGCATGTAAGAAAAGGCCACGAGAACTAAGCACTGAGGCAACCCTTCCTGCCCTCCCTTCTCGTGATCTGCCTCAGTTCACAGAATCTGTTTGAAGACCTCCAAATAAGGAGAGCCCACCACCTCCCGAAGAAGCCTGTTCCACTGAGGAACTGCTCTGTCAGGAAGTTCTTCCTAATGTTTAGCCAAATTTCAACCTTTTGGTTCTGGTCCGACCTTCTGGGGCAACAGAAAACAACTCTGCACCATCCTCTATATGACAGCCCTTCAAGTACTTGAAGATGACTATCATATCACCTCTCAGTTGTCTCCTCTCCAGGCTAAACATACCCAGGTCCTTCAGCCTTTCCTCATAGGACTTGGTCTCCAGGCCCCTCACCATCTCCATTGTCCTCCTCTGGACATGTTCCAGCTTGTCTATAACCTTTTAAAATTGTGGTGCCCAAAACTGAACTCAGTACTCTAGGTGAGGTCTAACCAGAGCTCAGTAAAGCGATATCATCCCTTTGCATGATCTGGACACTATACTTTATTTATTTATTTACATGTGATTTATATACCGCCCATGACCCCTAGTGGGGCTCAGAGCGGTTTACATTTGTTGCTACAGCCCCAAATCACATTAGCCTTTTTAGCTGCTGTATCACACTGCTGACTCATGTTCAGCGTAGGGTTCAGAGTCATAAGCCAGGAAGAGTTGGAGATCTATCTTCACGGGTTATCAAAGACTGGACTATAGATAGCAGACCAAGGTAAATGGGTACAAGAGACACAAACCAAGTCCCAGATGGTGCATCATACTTAAGAGGACCGAGCCACGGAGTCAAAACCGTGGAAGAATCTTCTGCATCCCTGAGAAACTTCATTTCATCCCCCCTGCTGCTTCTCTCAGAGTGTGTGCAAAGGGCACGCTTGGGACACGGCCTTTCTACCCATGTACACTAGCAGCAAACCCTGACATGAATGGCCCAAGCTAGCCCAATCTCGTCAGATCTCAAAAGCTCAGCACGGTTGACCCCGGTTAGTACTTGGATGGGAGACCACCAAAGAAGTCCAGCGTCACTGTGCAGAGGAAGGCAATGGCCAACCACCTCTGAACGTCTCTTGCCTGGATAGGCCAGGCTAGCCTGATCTCATCAGAAGCTCAGCGCGGTTGGCCCCAGTTAGTACTTGGATGGGAGACCACCAAAGAAGTCCAGCGTCACTGTGCAGAGGAAGGCAATGGCCAACCACCTCTGAACGTCTCTTGCCTGGATAGGCCAGGCTAGCCTGATCTCATCAGAAGCTCAGCGCGGTTGGCCCCAGTTAGTACTTGGATGGGAGACCACCAAGGAAGTCCATGGTTGCTATGCAGAGGCAGGCAATGGCCAACCACCTCTGCTCATCTCTTGCCGTGAAAACCTCTATGGGGTCACCTTAAGTCAGCTGTGGCTTGACCTTCACACTAGCAGTAAGAGCCTTCCAAAGAAGCAGGACACATTGCAGCGGTATAGATCTTCACAACCTAGGAGCCGGCACTCCATCACCCACTGCAGGATCACAACCCGCCCTCTGAAGACCACTGATGGAATCAAACCATACAAAGGTAAAGGCCAAGGTTTCCCTTGCTCGAAAGTCAGTTGAGTCCGACTCTAGGGTTGCGGTGCTCATCTCTGTTTCCAAGCCGAAGAGCCCGCGCTGTCCGAAGACATTTCCATGGTCATGTGGCCGGCATGACTAAAAGCCAAAGCGCGCAAAACACTGTTACCTTCCCACCGAAGCGGCGCCAAAGTGGTACGGACCATACTTATCACAACTAACAACGAGCCTTAGAGGAACAGCTCTCCAAGTTGTATAAGTAAGCACAGATTTGGGAGGAGAAGGCTACAAACGACAGACATTTTCCTGAAGCCAGTTTACCTGTCGGAGACCCTTCCATGACATGACCGATGTACGGTCCTTCCCGGAAGATGGGCCTGTTGTCATTCTGGTCGATAATGACGATGTCGAGAGGGACCGGACCTTCTATACTTTTGCCGTTGGCATCAGTGATTTCCACTTGCAGCTGTGAGAGGGGAGGGGAAGAGAAAGTAGCGTGAGACGGATTGTTTTAAGACTTCAAACATGGAGGAAGGGGGAGGGAATACCCCCAAAGAGCTGACATCAGCAGTTTCGCCATAACAAGCCGCTGGCAAGGTTAGACTTTGAGGCGGCTGAGCTCTCCGCTTAAAGGCAAGGATTGCTGCGACTGGAGCTCCAGCGATAGAAGCAAAACTAACTAAGAGAGTTCACGCTGAGATCCCCGTTGGGCACTTTGCAACTGAATTGCCAAATTTGCTGCAGGACGCAATGAGGGAAGAAAAAAAAGAGAGAGAGGCACAATTTGATACTAATGAAGTGAATGTTTGCTTAGAATAAGTCTCTCTCTCTCTCCCCCGCCCGCCCTCCTTCAAGCATAATTACCCTTAAGGGGAACATAGCGGAGCACAAAATAAATGGTAAGTTAGCCCATAAACCGAGCATTTGGGATGGAGAGGAACAGAATATTAGCAGAAAGGAACAAGAGAACTTTTGAGGAGGAGAAGAGGAAGAGAAGAGATTGGATTTATACCCCACCCTTCACTTGGAGTCTCAGAGTGGCTTACAAACTCCTTCCCCTTCCCTTCCACACAACAGACACCCTGTGAGGTGGGTGGGGCTGAGAGAGCTCTTTCCAGGACTGTCCTTGAGAGAACAGCTCTGACAGAACTATGGCTTGCCCAAGGTCATCCAGCCAGCTGCAAGTGGAGGAGTGGGGAATCAAACCCGGTTCTCCCAGATTAGAGTCCGCGCACTTAACCACTACACCAAACTGGCTCTCAACAAACAAAATCCAAAAGCAACCCCCTCTCTTCTATATAACACATTCTGGTCTGACTGGAGCGTTTTCACGTGACTCCAGATATGGATTATCCCAGCACAGCATAGATCGGGACTCATTTACAAAAAACTACATTCCTGAACGTGTTACGTGGAAACTCTCTCAGCCTAACCCACCTCACAGGAGAAAAGAGTAAGGGTCCAGTAGCACCTTAAAGGTAAAGGTTTTCCTTGCTCGAAAGCCAGTCGAATCCAACTCTAGGGTTGCGGTGCTCATCTCCGTTTCAAAGCCGAAGAGCCAGCGCTGTCCAAAGACGTTTCCGTGGTCATGTGGCCGGCATGACTAAACACAAAGGCGCACGGAACGCTGTTACCTTCCCACCAAAGTGGTACCTATTTATCTACTTGCCATTTCTTGCTTTCGAACTGCTAGGTTGGCAGGAGCTGGAGCTAGAGACGGGAGCTCACTCCGTCATGTGGCACACTCGGGTCTCGAACTGCTGAACTACTGACCTTCCACAGCCTGCAGCTCAGCGTCTTAACCACTTGAGCCACCGCAGCTCCTAAGCAGCACCTTAAAGACAACCAAAATTTGTGGCAGGGGATGAGCTTCCGTGAATTGCTGCTCACTTCTTCAGATTTTCACAAAAGCTCCTCCCCTGCCACATATTTTGTTAGTCTTTAAGGTGCTCCTGGACTATTCTTCTTTTCTACTGCTAGTAAAGGTAACGGTCCCCTCGCTCGAAAGCCAGTCAAATCTAACTCTAGGGGGCGGTGCTCATCTCCGTTTCCAAGCCAAAGAGCCAGCGCTGTCGAAAGACGTTTCCGTGGTCATGTGGCCGGCATGACTAACACAACTACCCATCTTGATCTGTCTCCATGGGAGGCACCACATTTAGCCATACGGAATGGATATTAGGACTGGTGGACTCACATTCTAGCTGTATCCGAAGACATGAACAGTCATTCATGAAAGCTCCTACCCTGCCACAAATTTTGTTAGTCTTTCAGGTGCTACTGGACTCTTGCTCTTTTCTACTGCTACAGGTAAACTAACATGACTACCCATCTTGATCTACCTCATAGGGCTGTGGTGAGGATAAAATGGAGGAGTGGGGAACAATATAAGCTTCTTGGGGTCCCCACCGTGGAGAAAGCCAGGGTACAAATGACTTGAACAGTATAAGAACGTAAGAGAAGCCAGTGTTGGATCAGGCCAATGGCCCATCCAGTCCAACACTCTGTGTCACACAGTGGCCAGAAATACCAGGTGCCATCAGGAGGTCCAGCAGTGGGGCCAGGACACTAGGAGCCTTCCCACTGCCCCCCCCCCCAAGCACTAACAATACACAGCATCACTTGCCCCAGATGGAGAGTTCCTATCTATACCTTGTGGCTAGTAGCCACTGATGGATCTCTGCTCCATATGTTTTTTCTAATTCCCTCTTGAAGCCGCCCATGCTTGTAGTTGCCACCACCTCCTGTGGCAGTGAATTCCATGTGTTAATCACTCTTTGAGTGAAGAAGTACTTCCTTTTCTCTGTTCTAACCCGACCGCTCAGCAATTTCATTGAGTGCCCACGAGTTCTTGTATTGTGAGAAAGGGAGAAAAGTACTTCTTTCTCCACCGGCTCTACCCCACGCATAATCTTATAAACTTCGATCATGTCACCCCTCAGCCGCTATTTTCCAAGCTAAATAGGCCCAAGCATTTTAACTTGAATGAACAAACAAATGAATGAACAAATGAATGAATGAATGAATGAATCAATCAATCAATCAATGATAAATGTGTTACATGGAAACTATTCCCACTGCATGCCCGTATAAACATATCTCCACTCTGTAACAGAAATACCAATTTATTTATTTATTTATTTAAAATAGTTTTTTTATGCCACCTTTCCACCCAATTTAGGATCCCCAAGGTGGTAAACAATAAAAAAATATTTAAAGGCCCCTGCCACATGGGCCCGGGGGAAGCGCGGCCAAACTGCGGCTCTTTAGAGCCGCACCAAAAGAGACACGCGGCGGCGGGATCACACAGATCCCCTGAGCCTAGGGTTGCCAAATCAAAACTCCCTACCGGCGGGGGATCGTCTCGCCGGTCCGGGAGCCGCTCTGGGATGCGCGCGCGCCGCCAGGACGTCACCGGAAGTGACGTCACACGCTGGGCGGAGCCACGCCATTTGGCCAAATGGCTCGGGTGACGGGCCTCCGGGGCGGGGGGAATTCCGCCCTACCGGGGGGGTTGGCAGCCCTACCTGAGCCGCCGCGCAGTTCCTCCCTGGCATGATCAGATGCCGGGGAGGAAGCCACTGAAGGTAGACTGAGGCAGCCGGCTGCGCATGTGTGCGCATGCGCAGGTCGGCCAGGAGCCTCGAATGCTCCTGACGATGGATGTGCCGGTGATCCCACGGCCGCGTTTGCTGCGGCATTTCCAGTAAGTCCTGCTCTTTGGCAGGTTCTTTTTGTATGCACATTTTTGGCCTGAAGGGCCGGATCAGGGATGGGTGCTCGCCGCTTCCCAGATGTTGCGGTGGGACCGCGTCCGTTTGCTGCGCCCCAGATCCGGCCCTCTTCCGGCCCTAAACCTCCCGTGTGACCGGGGCCAAAAATGCTTTCAAATGCACACACGCAAACACACACACATATATAATGATGATAATTGTGTGCCATCAAGTCACAACTAACTCATGGCCAGTGTTCCCTCTAAGCTGAGTTAGTGTGAGCTAGCTCAGAGTTTTTTAGCCTCTGGCTCACACTTTTTTGTCTTCGCTCAGGAAGGATGGCTCCAGAGCAAACTCATTTATGCAGCAGCCAAATCACTCGCTCACAACTTTAATGCCGGTAGCTCACAAAGTAGAATTTTTGCTCACAAGACTCCACAGCTAAGAGGGAGCATTGATGGTGATCCAAGGATCATGGAGTTTTCAAGGGAAGAGATGAGCAGAGGTGGTTTGTCATTGCTTGTTTCTAAACAGCAACCCCGATGTCCCTTGGTGCACTAACCAGGGCCAACCCTGCTTAGCCTCCAAGCTCTGATGAGGGGGCCAAGAAGATTCAAATGGCCCAAAGGAAATGGCATGGCAGCCTGCACAATGAAAGTGTTCTGCGCAAAATTTGGAAATGAAAAAGAAACATCAGTGGAGGCCTCTTCAGTCATAGATTGATTCCCCTTTGGGGGTGGGGGTGAAACCAGGCGGTTTTGAATTCCAGAATCCAGGGACAATTTCAAATGAGGAGAACTTCTGAAACATCCCTGGATCCTTTGCTGTTTCCAAAAAAACCTTTCCATGATGGGTACCCGGAGAATCTCATTTAACCATACACTGCAACCAGGCCAGTTAGAGTTGCCGGGTCTGGGTTTGGAAGTTCCTGGAGATTTTTGGGGGGCGGAGCCTGGGGAGAGCAGGGTTTACGGAGAGACGGGACCTCAGTGGGGTATAATGTCATACAGCCTACCTTCTAAAGCAGCCATTTTCTCCAGGGGGAACTGTGGCCCTTTCTTACATGTCCAGGGAAATGTTGAACACCATATTGGGGCCAGGAAGCAATTTTTCCCCAGGCCAGTTTGACTGGAGATCCTGTTTTATTTTGTTTTTTGCCATAAGAACATAAGGCCAATGTTAGATCAGGCCAAAGGCCCATCTAGTCCAACACTCTGTATCACACAGTGGCCAGAAATACCAGTGCCATCAGGAGGTCCACCAGTGGGGCCAGGACATTAGAAGCCCTCCCACTGTTGACCCCCCCCAAGCACCAAGATGACAGAGCATCATTTGCCCCAGAGTCCCTATCTATAACTTGTGGCTAATAGCCACTGATGGACCTCTGCTCCATATGCTTATCTAATTCCCTTTTGAAGCCGTCCATGCTTGTAGCCGCCACCACTTCCTGTGGCAGTGAATTCCAAGTGTTAATCACTCTTTGGGTGAAGAAGTACTTCCTTTTATCCATTCTAACCCGACCGCTCAGCAATTTCATGGAGTGCCCACGAGTTCTTGTATTGTGAGAAAGGGAGGAAAGTACCTCTTTCTCTACCTGCTCTTTCCCATGCATAATCTTATAAACCTCAATCATGTCACCCCTCAGTCGTCATTTCTCCAAGATAAAGAGCCCTAAGCGCCTTAACCTTTCCTCATAGGGAAAGTGTTCCTACCCTTTTATCATTTGAGTTGCCCTTTTCTGCACTTTTCCCAAAGCTATAATATCCTTTTTAAGGTGTGGTGACCAGAACTGCACACAGTATTCCAAATGAGGTTGCACCATTGATTTATATGGGGCATTATGATATTGGCTGATCTGTTTTCAATACCCTTCCTAATAATCCCCAGCAACTTCTGGGCATGGAGCAGGGGTCACTGGGGGTGTAGGGGGGTATTTGTGAATTCCCTGCGTCATGCAGGGTGGGTTGGACTAGATGACTCTGGAGGTCCCTTCCAGCTCTATGATTCTATGATCTCTAAAGTCTGGAGACCAGTTCTAATTCCAGGATGTCTCCATCTACCGTCTGGAGGGTGACAACCCTAAGGCCAGTGGTTATTACAGGTTTGATATACATCCTAGGAAATACTGTTTCAACTATATTAATCATTACAACACACACTGGGTGGGCTGCAATGACACAGGCAGAGGGTTGGGGTTTTTTTACTAGAACCCTTTGCATGTTTGTGTGTGGTACTTCACATGTGTCCATTAAAGCCCATTTTCATAAGAGGATATTGCATGACAATATGGTCCTCCTTGCATTGAAAAACACTATTACATCACTGTTGGCTCCTGGCTGCATCCAGTTTTTCTGAACAAGCGAGAAAGGTACACTATAGGGAAATGTATCTGACCACGGCAGCAAACTATTGAGAATGAGGCCTCTGATTAATATCTTTGCCTTTGATCACAGACAATAATCATAAAAATGTCATCTTGGTCAATCTATAAGAAATTATTGTTGCATTGTAACGTCAGGAGCCATTCTGTAAGATCATTTGTTTGAGCGCCGAGGAAGGCCGATGGGCTGAAACATATATGGTCAGGGCCAGTAATGGCCATTTTTAGTTTGCTACTGTAAAATTTGAGGCTTAATTGAGGCTATTGCCATGGGCAAGATCTGTTTTTAATCCAGTTTGTAATAAATGCATGCATATTTTTGTATATCTCTCCATATTTAGTGTTTTCACCTTGACTAACAGACTTATTCTCCTGCCAACCTAGCAGTTCGAAAGCAAGAAATTGCAGGTAGATAAATAGGTACCACTTCAGTGGGAAGGGAACAGCGTTCCGTGCACCTTGGTGTTTAGTCATGCCGGCCACATGACCACGGAAATGTCTTCGGACAGCGCTGGCTCTTCGGCTTTGAAACGGAAATGAGCACCAGAACCCTAGAGTCGGATTCGACTGGCTTTCGAGCAAGGGAACCTTTACCTTTACCTAACAGACTTATTGGGCCTGTACACTTAGCTCTTCTTAAACTTTTTGGTTCTTAATGGGATACTTGATGCGCTCCCTCTCTCTCTCTCTCTCTCTCTCTCTCTCTCTCTCTCTCTCTCGTGTATGTGTGTGAGTATGTTCGTATCTTTTAGAACTGATATTATTGGTCCCTCCCCACCCAAAAAAAAAGCCTTCATGCACTTACAAACTGTGTTCTGCTTAAGGACAAGAAGTTGGTCTACCTCATGCTGTACGTTGTATAGTGCCAATAACAACCCTACTGACACAGCATTTTCAGATAACCCCTCCCCCCCCGGGGTTCATATCACCTTCCATTCACAACTCAAGCAATTTTCTCCCTCTCCTACCCCCTAAAAAATGGTTATATTGGTGGTCCTCTGGAAAGATCCGATGTGTTCTCATGTTGCAACATGTGGGAAGTTAATTGGATTTTCACCTGGGAACATATTGCTAAAATAGACTTTTCTCCCATGGACCTGGTGTGAACAAAAGTGTTATTTTATTTATTTATTTATTTACCTTAGACTTGATATCCCGCCCTAACCCCCGAAGGGGTCTCTGGGTGGCTCACAATTTGTCGTCCTAATGACTTGATTATTCCTATCTTGGGCCACATTGGAGGGGGGGTGGGACAAACCTACCAGCACCCACTTTTTCTGGCGGAATATGCCTTCTTCTCCTTGGTTCAGCACGGCGTCTCCTTCCTCGGCAACTTTTTTTTGGGTCGGCGCGGCGCGGCTTCACCCCCCGGCTCAGCGATCACAGCAGTACCACGCAGGCGCACAGCTTCCGAGGACGCTGGCTGGCTCCGTCCATCAGGCACCGCCGTGCCTGCGTCATCGTTGCGCGCCTCGATCTTCTGCCGCTTGCCGTCGCTCGATGTTCCCCCTGGCCACCAGGGATCGCTCCGCTCCACTCCATCAGAGCCGCCGCTGCCGTTTCTGCCGCCGATGTCACGCTGCCGCCGCCGCCATGGTGTTGTCCGCATCACCACTCCATCCACATTTCTCCACCATATCTTCTTTCCGACAGAGGTGGGTGCCCCCTACCCGTCTAAGGGTAGGTACCCATTTGCCTACTTGCAACAGGTGTTAATTAGCTTTCGGCCCGCTGGGTTGGCGGGAGCTGGGATGAAGGCCGGGAGCTCACTCCGGCCACGGTGGTATTCGAACAGCCGCAATGGCTGCTCACAGATGTTTAAAGCAGGCGTTCTACTGCCTGCGCCACTGCTTTCTCTCCCAAAGTGTTGCCGCTTTGGGAGAGAAAGATGTCTCTGAGGCCAATCGAGAGAGACTAATAGATTAGCAAACTTCCACAGATGTCTATGCAGTCTATTTTAGCTCAGAAAAGACAGTGGCATTGAGATGTATTTTGAACCGGGGGGGGGGGGAGAGACACCCTCATATCATCTGCTTTCAACCAAAACTGCATGATGCAATTGCACCGAGAAAACACAATCACAAAAAGCCTGTAGGATCTAAGTGACAGAAACGGAACAGTTTAATTCAACAAACACATTTCTAGTTGATGCTGGAATCTGCATTCTACCTCCAGTTTCTCTAGTAGCAAAAAACAAGAACCAAAAAAAGTGTCTTATTCAAGACTGATGTAAACTAGTGGCATTCAAACAAGTAACATCAGCTGGAGGGACTGAGATATGCCTACAAAACCGGTCTGTGATGGGCAGAGAGGTCAGAGATCAGGAGATTACAAGAGAATGAGAAGGTGAGGAGGAGAGTGTAGGATTGTCATGGGAAGTCCCAAAGCTTACTGGCATATGCACTTCCTAGTATATGTCACAGTGAGATGTTGGTCTTCTGTCTCCAGTCTATACAGAAATCAACAAAGAAGGGCCAGAGTTTCACGTCCCGGCATCTCTGGATACAAAAAAAGTATCACAAAAAATAGGGGTAGGCAGGGCTTTTTTTTGTAGAAAAAGCTCAGCAGGTACTCATTAGCATAATAGGCCACACCCAACAGCAGAAATTCATTTCATTTGCCACACCCCTGAGAGCACAGCTCATTAGCATATTAGGCCACACACCCCATGTTCACAAAAGTGTGGTCATCCAGACACACTCACCTTTTGCTTCTTATTATGTTTACCTTGTTTGTTGTCAAAACCCAGGGCCTTTTTATAGCAGGAACTCCTTTGCATGTTAGGCCACACACCCCTAATGTAGACAGTCCTAATGAGTTTCTGCTGTTGGGTGTGGCCTATTATGCTAATGAGTTTCTGTCATTGGGTGTGGCCTATTATGCTAATGAGTTCCTGATGGGTGTGGCCAACTCAGGAGCTAGCTGGAACTCCGTTCCTGTGCGTTCCTGCCCAAAAATAGCCCTGGTGGTAAGAGGAACTGGGAACCTTGACGAGTTCTTGCTGGATAAAGTAGACGTTGCGTGTACGGATCTGTTAGACTTGGCTTGCTAGCCCCTGGGGGTGGGGAGTGGGCAGAGGTCATTTTGGGGGGATCGCGGGGGATTGCAGTTCCCCCGGGTGAGGTACAGGGGGCGGGGCACATGACGAAGCTCCGCCCCCTGCTTCTGGCCGCCCCGCTTCCGGCCCTCATTCAGCCAGGAGGAGGCAGAAGAAGAGGGAGGGTAAGTTGCTTCCTCCCTGCCTCTCCCCACCCCTGCCTGCCTGGGCCAGGGAGGGCCTTTCCGGGGCTTCCTTGCACTCCCGCCAGCCTTGCAGGTCCACCGCCAGGCCCCTCATGAAGCTCGGCAGTGGAGCTGCAAGGCCGGCGGCGGCGACCGGGACCGTTTGGGGCGAGGTGTGTGGCCTTATGACACACTTCCGGTGATGTCAGGGGGTGTGGCCTTATGACACACTTCCGGTGATGTCAGGGGGTGTGGCATATGCTAATGAGTTTTGCTAATGAGTTCCCCTAGCTCTTTTTCTACGAAACGACCCCTGGGAGTGGGAGATCCCTCACTTTTGTGAACCTGGACCTGCTGCTGGCCAACTGGCCATTGGGGGAAACCCCACCCTCAAAAAGACCTCCCTTTGTGATGCTGCTGATGCAATGATGTCACGTCCGGAAGTGATGTTATCGCATTGGCAGCATTGGGGGTGATGCTCTACTTTTTGGGAGAAACTCTATGGTTTGTAGCCATTTTGCCATAGAGTTTTGCCCCAAAATTAGAGTGTCGCCCTGACATCGCCGCTGCGATGATGTCACTTGCAGAAGTGAAGTCATTGCATCGACAGCATCCCTACCTATCCCTCGAATGTTCTCCCAAGTCCCCCTCCGGCAGCAGGTAAGGACCCGGCAACCCTAGTTAGTCTTCTAAGAACCTAAGAAGAGCCCTGCTGGATCAGACCAGTGGTCCATCTAGTCCAGCATTCAGTTTCACATAGCAGCCAACCAGTGGCCCTGGAGTGCTAAATAAGCACAACATAGAAATCAAGGCCTTTCCCTGATGTTGCATCCTAGCACTGGTATTCAGAGGGGTGCTGCTTCTGGAGATGGAAGCTCCCTTTAATCACCATGGCTAGTAGCCACTTGACCAAGGAAGTCCTGACCCTCAGTTTGCAAGATCTGAGAATGCCTGTTAATGATGTCAGAAGTGGAGGGATGTATGCCGTTCCCTGCCTCAGTCTTCAGACTGCTCTTTTTCAAGAACAGCTCTGCCAGAACTGTGGCTTGCCCAAGGTCATCCAGCAGGTACAAGTGGAAAAGTGGGGAATCAAATCCGGTTCTCCCAGATTAGAGTCCACGCACTTCACCACCACACCAAACTGGCTCTAAATTTATTTATTTATTTATTTATTATTTACATTTCTATCCCGCCCTCCCCAGAGGCTTAGGGCAGCTTACAAGGCATATCGCCGAATAAAACAATAGAACAATACAAAATAGTAAAAATACATCACAAGTAATGAACAATTTTGGTGCTCCTCTGAACCCCTTCCAAGTTCAGATTAAAGGCGGGTACTGGATGGATTTTAGGAAAAACTTTTTTCACAGTCAAGAGTTGTGAAACAGATGAATCAGCAGCCTCGGGAGGTGGTGAGCTCCCCCTTCCTGGTGGTCTTCAAGCAGCTGCTAGACAAACACTTGTCGGGGATGGTCTAGGCTGATCCCGCATTGAGCAGGGGGTTGGGCTAGATGGCCTGGATGGCCCCTTCCAGCTCTGCAATTCTATGATTCTATGAATCCATGAATCTGTCTAACCCCCTTTTAGGGGGTTATAAGATTTATAAGATTATGCATGGGATAGAGCAGGTAGAGAAAGAGGTACTTTTCTCCCTTTCTCACAATATAAGAACTCGTGGGCACTCCATGAAATTGCTGAGCGGTCGGGTTAGAACGGATAAAAGGGAGTACTTCTTCACCCAAAGAGTGATTAACACTTGGAATTCACTGCCATAGGGAGTGGTGGCGGCTACAAGCATGGACGGCTTCAAGAGGGAATTAGATAAGCATATGGAGCAGAGGTCCATCAGTGGCTATTAGCCACAAGGTATAGATAGGGGCTCTGGGGCAAGAAGACCAAGTCTTCTTGGTGCTTGGGGGGGGGTCAACAGTGGGAGGGCTTCTAATGTCCTGGCCCCACTGGTGGACCTCCGGATGACACTGGTATTTCTGGCCACTGTGTGACACAGAGTGTTGAACTGGATGGGTCTTTGGCCTGATCCAACATTGGTGTCTCTTATGTTCTTACTAGAAATAAGGCCCGTTGTGGAAATAAATACAACGGGAGCTAGAAAGAGGCTCTGGGAGAGTGCTCTGGCTTTGGGCAAACAGTGTCAGTCTGCTTTTAAAACATGAACCTGGGACCTGCGCACCACCAGAATACAGCAGGTTCCATATGCAACTGACATTCCAACTGCCTTGCGGGGGGGGGGAGTTTGAGGTGTGGAATGGAGTGAAGTCCAATCAGCTTCCATATGCAAAAGACCAGGTTGTTGCAGCAGTTGTGGTGTGGGCGGGACCCGGGCTTTGCCTTCTGATTGGTGGCGATATATGCTGAGGAGCAGTGCCATCAGCCATACACTAAGGGAGTGCATTTTAGAATTAGAACTTTGGCACCCACTATTCAATTATATATAAGGAGAGATAAGCCATCTTAGCAGAAAGAAGGTATTTGTTGGGCAGCTTCTCAAATTGGATGGTGCCAAGACAGAGTTCTGGGGCTTGGCTCACATTGGATTACGGCAGTCGAAAATGGTTACTTCAGCTGGTGTTCACAATCACAGCAAAGTTCTCTGGGTCCCTAAGGGCCAGGCAGGGCCCCAGTGTTGGAGGAGGGTTGTAAAAACACCAGGGTGTGGATCTAAAGCAAAAGGTGATCAGGGTTGAGAGCTCTTGCAGTCACAGAAGGGATCCAACCGCCTCTTCCAAAACATAAATATTGTGCTCCGGCCTTGCATCGCCGAACGCCCACATGAGTGAAATGTATCACGGTGGAATGAGATAATAAGCTACCCATCTTAACAAAGGAATTAGAATTCTGACCTAATTCTCTCCCAGTAGGGTTCATTGCAAACCTATAAATAACTCATAAATATCTGGCATGCAGAGTAGGAATAGATTAACTGGATAAACAAACGAGGCACAACATTTTTTACACACACCCCGTGGTCCCTCCCGTATCTCCTGGAAACATCGCAGGGAAGATCGAGACGGCAAATGTGTTTTTTTACACGCACAAAAAAATCTCCTTCATGCAAAGTTGCTAAGATGGATGAAACTGGAGAGTCTCGTTCCTCTTGGCCTTCGTTTGACAGGTTTGAATTCTCAAATATTTCTTGCGCGTCTGACACGGATGCTCAAGAAAGCAGGAGTGTTGGGCTCTCGGTAATTAAGCCGCTAATTAAACCACCGTTCCAGGGAATCAGAGGAGTAGGCTTGGGTTTCCCAGGGGGCGTCCGGACCTCTTTCGTTTCAGAAATGAATCTACATCCAATGCCTCCGGGCTGTTATTTAGGCTTCAGCTAGCCAGCTCTGAGTTGTGAAACTCGATCCATGAGTGCGATGGAGTTTTGGGTGTGAAAGATTAGGAAAAAAACAGATCTGGGAGCCACACGGCAAATGGTTCTTGAAATCAAGGGCAGTTTCAAATCTTGAAAGGCATAAGAACATCAGAACAGAAGAGAAGCCAATGTTGGATCAGGCCAATGGCCCATCCAGTCCAACACTCTGTCACACAGTGGCCAAAAATACCAGGGGCCATCAGGAGGTCCAGCAGTGGGGCCAGGACACTAGGAGCCAGGGGTCCCCAACATTTTTGAGCCTGAGGACACTTTTAGAATTCTGACACAGTGTGGCGTTAGAAGCCACAAAATGGCTGCTACCCAAGGGCTGCTGCAGGACGCACGGCAAGGGACAAAATGGCTGCCACGGTCACCTGCAGTCGCACGGGGAAGATCATTTTGCTTTGGTGGCTATGGGAACTATGGTTACAGCTGCTGCACAGCCAACGAAATCTCCAACGGCCAATGAGAATCCTTGCAGGCCATACCCACTGTCTAAAAACACTCAGTAGACACCAGGAGGAGGAGCTGCGGTGGCTCAAGTGGTTAAGACGCTGAACTGCAGGCTGGAAGGTCGGTAGTTCAGCAGTTCGAGACCCGGGTGCCGCAAGACAGAGTGAGCTCCCGTCTCTGGTTCCAGCTCCTGCCAACCTAGCAGTTCGAAAGCAAGAAATTGCAAGTAGATAAATCAGTACTGCTTTGGTGGGAAGGTTACAGCGTTCCGTGCACCTCGGCGTCTAGTCATGCCGGCCACATGACCCCGGAAACATCTTTGGACAGCACTGGCTCTTCGCCACATGACCGGCCACATGACCACGGAAACATCTCCGGACAGTGCTGGCTTGGAAACGGAGATGAGCACCGCAACCCTAGAGTCGGATTTGACCGACTTTCGAGCAAGGGAAACTGAGAAGGAGTGTGGGGATGGTGCACAACGGTGGCGCCCCGGGTGGCAACGGCAGCAACACCCCCAGCGGCATCCACTAGCCGGGTCTGCCAGGGACATGTTTCCGTGGTCATGTGGCCGGTCATGTGGCGAAGAGCCAGTGCTGTCCAAAGATGTTTCCGGGGTCATGTGGCCGCTGGGTGGACGATGAGCTGGGGACGACAGGCTGGCTGCTCACACCAGCGTGGGGCTCGAACTGACACAGTTCGGATGTTAAGACAGTGGGATATACCCACTGTGCCACCGTGCCAATCTCTTTTCCCTTCCCCTCCCCACAACAGACACCGGCTGCGAGGTGGGTGGGGCTGAGAGAGCTCTTTCGAGAACCGTCCTTGAGAGAACAGCTCTGAAGCAACTTGTGACTGACCCAAGGCCACACCAGCAGCTGCATGTGGAGGAGTGGGGAATCAAACCCAGTTCTCCCAGATGCTCTTAACTACTACTTCAAACTGGCTCTAGCTCACCACCTAGTGGTGCATCACACTAAAAGAGCTAGAACGTCTCGCTGCCAGACAATCTTAGGATCTCCTGGTTATACTACACACACTGCCATACGATGATGATGATGATGACGATGACAATGATAGACAGGGGAGGTGCATGGGGTGGGGGTCAGTGGCACTGGGCCCCACCAAAGGTCTTGGGCCTGGCAACAGCCCCCCTTCAGGGTATGCTGATGTCAGCCTTCCAGTAAGTAAGGCATTGCTGCTGATGAAAGGCCCTATTAACAATTCTGCCTCTTTTCCCCGGGCTCTGTAACGCACAAAGGCGAGGGAGACCAAACAAGTGTCTCATTCGCAGATAGAAGCCACTCTTTATTATGCATGTTTTATCTTTTGCATGTTTGGCTAGGGAGGGAGAGAGATGATTGCAGACAAACGTTAAGCGCCAGAGAGTTATCAGAACGAAGGCGCTCCTTTGTTGTTCCCTATGATCGCGCATTGTACCGGTGCATTTTGTATGGGATAATTCATATTGCGGGAAGATCTCCGTCCCTCCAGAGTGGAGGAGCTGTCCATCCCCAGAAATGTTGCGTCGGGAAGAAATTCAAAGGATTCTTTTGCCGTGATAAATGAGGCCAATGTTTTTAAGCACGCCGCTTGTCAGTTTCTATCTCCCCTCCCCACCCCCAAAAGCATGTTAAGTAGTCATAAACCTGGGTGGGTAGAAGTCTATGCAGCTGTACCACACCGAACGTCTCATGTCAGTCAAGAATCCAGTAGCCCTTTGGGGTCTTAGCATTTGTTTTGCTTTTCGATACACTTCCCCCCCCCTCCCTGTTCCTACAATCGCAGGTCAAGCAGTTTCTCCAGATGCATCAGAATAGAAAGGGTCAGTCTAGGACTGCCAACCTCCAGATAGTAGTCAACCACCAATGGATGTACAGCGAATGCAAGTATGCAAACCACCCAAAAAAAACCTTACAGAAGAGGAAGAAGAGGAAGAGGAAGAGGAAGAAGAAGAAGAAGAAGAAGAAGAAGAAGAAGAAGAAGAAGAAGAAGAAGAAGAAGAGGAGGAGGAGGAGGATCACTCAGAGTCTCAGAGCAGCTTACAGTTTCCTTTCCCTTCCCCTCCCCACAACAGACACCCTGTGAGGTCAGTGGGGCTGAGAGAGCTCTTCCAAGAACTGCTGTTTGAAGGAAAGCTCTGACAGAACTATATGGCTTGCCCAGGGTCATCCAGCAGCTGCAAGTGGAGGAGTGGGGAATCAAAACCGGTTCTCCCAGATTAGAGTCTGCGCACTTAACCACTACACCAAACTGGCTACCAGACAACAAATAGTATCCTTAAAATGAATTAGTATTTTCTTTTACGGTCCTTTTTCACAGAAGTTATTAACCACTCCCTCTTTGTCTCTAAACGCAGTCACAACTAAAGGGGCTGCGGATCACCTGGGTTGCCGTCTGTTTCCTCTAACTTCTTCAGCGCACTGTCTCAGTGGTGGAGCCCCGAAAAATCTAGAAGTTAAGTATGACTTTGCAATCTGTCCTGCTTCAGTTTGGCTCTCTTGCTGGACTCAGTGGTGTTTTGCAAACCTCCAGGTGGTGGCTGGAGATCTCCGGCTCCTACAGCTGATGTCCAGGTGACAGAGATCGGATCGCCTCAAGGAAACAGCTGCTTTGGAAGGCGGACTCGGTGGCATCATGCCCTCCCGTCCTTACACCTCGTCCTGCACAGGATCCAACCCCCCCCCCAAAAAAAAATCTCCAGGCATTTCCCAACCCACAGATGACAAGCCTGTGTTTGGCATGGGTGTGCCCCTGAATCCAAGCATCTCAAGACTTCAACTATACCAGACCTATACAGACACAAGCCATCTAGATCTGCTGTTAGGGATGCCAACCTACCTCCAGGTGGGGCCTGGAGATCTCCTGGAATCACGACTGTTAGATCACGCTAACAAGGAGTCTGAGAGTGATTTCAGCAAAAAGTGATTCAGCTTTATTTGAAGTAACGAACAAGCACTTAAACGCATTCATAACCAGAACAAGAAACAACTGGGAGCTAGGCACCTTTTAAGCATTCCCGGGCTAACATAGCCACACCTATTTACAATAATCAACCAATGGGGTTGTAGGGATAAAGTCCAATGAGCTTGCTTCCCTCGCAGGGGACAGTGATAGTTCTGATTGGTCGCTGTTACGGAGCGACCAATAGGAGTCCCGTTCAGAGGAGCCTTTGCTCGGCTCAAGCTTAACATGGAATGTCAATGGAGTGATTCACATAACACGTTCAATACATTACAATGACGAATTTCTACGTTACAAAGATTAGTTCCCTTGGAGACAATGTTTGCTTTGGAGGGTAGATTTTATGACATTAACACCCTGGTAAGGTCCCTTCCATCCCCAAATCCAACCCTCCCCAGACTCTATTCCCAAATCTCCAGGAACTTGTCAACCCAGAGTTGGCAACCCTATAAACTGTAGCTTGGGGGGGGCAGACATATGTTCAATAAAGGAATAGGCTCTGCCCACCAATATCCAGTGAGTTCTGTAGTCTGACAAAACCGAACCAGAATAACAAAGAATGCAAAGGACGTCTAGTGAGATACCTGGGCTCCCCTTGGCTCAGTTCACAGTCCACTTAGTATTTATGAACACACCCAGAGAAAGACGCCAAAAAAAGTATCTATTTCCGGGACAGTCATTCTCTGCCGCAGGATGTTGGGTTTGTATTTTCAACTGGCCCATAAAGCGCCAACTATTTTTCTCCTACTTTCCGGGCACTAATCACAGCTCAAAGCAATGCAAAATCCCCACCTGCGCCACCCAAGGCATTTTTTTTAAAAAGACTGGGGAATTATGTAGCCCGGAGGTCCCCAGCATTTTTGAGCCTGTGGGAAGCTTTGGAATTTTGACACCGGGCGGTGGGCTCAACCACAAAATGGCCGCGGTTAGTATATATATATAATTATCTGCTTATGTTTTTTTTATTGCATCCGGAATCATATTTAACAGATATATCTCTGGTAGTAGTGGTAATTTAATTTTATAAGTTTTTGTTAATATTCCCTGCAGTTTTTTACAAAAATCCTGAACTTTGTCACATTTCCACCAAATATGCATGAATGTCCCTACATTCTTCCTACATCTCCAACATCTATTAGTGGCGCCAGGGAAGCATTTAGCGATTTTGTTCGGTGTCCAATGCCACCTGTAATACATTTTGTATATATTTTCTTTGTATGGTACTGCTCTTGACAATTTGATTGATTGATTTCCAAACCTTGAGCCAACTATTCTCATCTATTGTATGACCCAGTTCCTTCTCCCACCTTGATTTGGGATCTTTAATCCCCTCCTCCAAACTACAGTCTTCCAGGAATTTTTTATCCATTTTTTAAATTAATTTATCACTCGTTTGGCTCTTATAAAAACCTATTTTTTGTCTAGGTTATATCTTGTTAATATTATATTCTTATCCCACCATGACAGTTCGATTTTCTGTCTTGATAACAATTCTTCCGATTTTAATTCCATCTCTTTTGTTAATAGGTTTTCATATATCTCTTTCCTTCTGCCAAGTATTAGGGAAGGTAACGTAAATGCCTCCAAGGGTGAGATCCATAATGGTAGCTTATTATAATTGTTTTTCTTTACAACATTCCAGACTCTAATCAGAGCCCTTTCTAATTATGTGCGTGTGGAAATTTGAATGAATTTTATCTTTACCATACCAAAGGTATGCGTGCCAACCCATTACCAAGTCGGCCCCCTTCAAGAATCTTGATTGCAAAAAGGTGGAAATCGAGCATTTTGCCCTCAATAAAGGAATTAAAATATAAGATACTGGAAGTAGCGGAAATGGATAGAGTAAATATGGAATTATAATACAGACCGGAAGAAATATACTGGGAAAAATGGGAAGTAATATATAACTGGCTGAAGATAAAGAAGATAGAAATTAATGGGAACTAGGCTAGCAATATTAGGAAAAAGTTTAAGATAAAAGCGTAATAGCACTGTATAACATCAAACTAAAATCAGATGTTTGAGACTTATGTCTTGTCTAATATTATTTCGGAGATTGTTAAGCGGTGTAATGATACTGTACAGAAAATCCAATAAATACATTTTTAAAAACAAAAAACAAAAAACCCACAAAATGGCCGCCAGGGGAGATGGGACCAAATACAAAATGGCCCCTGCAAAACCACACACAGAGGAAGCTGAAGTGCACAGTAGAAGAGAAGTAATAATAATAGCAATAAAAACAAATACAGTGGGTAAGAGGAGTGAGAGACAGTAAAGCCAACAGTTGCTGTTGAAACAATGTTGTTTTAATCTGCACAACCCACCAGATCTCCAGTGGCCAATCAGAAGCCCTGCTGGGCAGGAGATCTACTTGGTCCTACCCACTTTTTAAAGAACAACTGGTGGGCACCAGAAAAAGTTGTCAGTGGGCACAATGAGGCCCACCGTGTTGGGGACCCTGATGTAGCCAGAGAAGAACTTCTTGGGAAAAGGAAGCTCGAGTCATCATACATCTGACTGTTGCAGGTGGGACATATTTTGAACTCAGAAATTGTACAGAGTTTGGCAGCATCACAAACTTATGTATGAAACCTCTGGCAACGGAAAAAATTTCTATGCAAGAATTACTATCATGGTATAAAAATTAAGAATGGGATTCAACCGAAGTATATATGAGTCTGGTAAGAGCTGACTTTTCTACTTAGAACAGCACCACAGAGAGACACACACAGTACTGCGACTGAAAACTCTTCTAGTATCCCTTTCAATCAATAATTTCTGGGATAGGGATCTATGGTCTGAGAACCACAAACTTTAAATTTCCTTTCCTAATCCAAGAACACATTTACTGGTTAATATGACAGTGCTACACACCACTGAAACATAAATTCTTGGGAAGATATTCATTGCCAGTATTACGACTCGTACCCGTTATCCAATTTGTCATCTTCTGTTTGCTTCTTTGGCTTGAATATGCATGGATTTCCATTAGTGCAAAGAGGAAATGTGTTCTTTCTTCTACACCAAAGACAGTTCAGAATTCTTTATATTTATCGGCACCTTTAGAAGAAGCATTCTAAAGGCATTTCACCATTTTCGGGTATTTTTGCGTTCTGTTACTTGGAGGTTTAGCTTCGGGAAAGGGAGGTGAATCCTCAATGTGACTCTAGCAATTCACATGGACAAAATTCACATGACCAAACATATTTTTGGGGGAAAAAAGAGGGGAAGGAGGAATGATACAGATTTATCAAGGACTGTAAAAGAAGGGACTTGAAATACAGACACTTAGTGCGTATATCACATTGTTGCCCTGCACACAGAAAAACACACAATAATAGACACAAAACCCTGAACTATGTCTGCATATTGAAGAAGATGGCTCCGGTTATCCTGGTCTCATCAGACCTCAGGTTAGTATTTGGATGGGAGACCACCAATAAAATCCAGCGTTGTTGCTAGTGTTCCCTGTATAGATTCTGCCCCCCAGGCCAGTCCAGGGATGAGGGGGGAAAACTCTACACTGGCTCAGTACATTACACAATAACCCAGAGAGGTAGGCTCTCTGGATTTCAGAACAATATAGCCACCAGGATCTCTACTTAATCCCTCGCCAGCCTGAAATTAGAGATCCACAATCCCAGCTGGCATGTGGGTTTTACACCTTAGCGACTCTACTCAGAGGTGCAAACTTTTACCTAGGTAGCATATATGGTCAGCGGGTTAGGCTGCAAGATTTAGACTTGGGATTCAGTTACACATCAAAACAGACCAGTTAGAAAACCAGAATAAGTTTATTCAGTAGAGAATTTAGCACAGACTAGAAGGATTACTGAAAACAAGAAAACTTATGGCTCTTGGACCTCACTAAACATTAAAGCAATATACATAGTTACCAGAGATGATCTATAGTCCAAGATTATCCAAGTATAAAGTCCAATTAGGTCCCATCTTTGTGCAAGCATGCAGCCATGTGCTCAGCTCCAAAGCAGCTCTTTGTCTCTCCCAGAGACCACATGGCAGCACAGCATCTCAGGTGAACAGATACAGAGCAACAGAGATAGCAGAAACAGAAGAGAGAAAATTCCTCTCATTGGGAATGACCAAATATAAGGCAATCCCAATCCCAAATTAGCCCTGGCCAGGGGCCAATTGGAGTAGACATGGGAGTGTCCAATTGTTTAGTTGCCATGGGTGCAACATCTGAATGGTCAGGACGCTGAAGGCCACACCTGCAGTCATGTGGTCCCCAAACTCCAACCACCCCATAGCGTACGTGTGTCTTTGCCTGTTTGCTAGGGCCATCTGGTCTCTGGCAGCATGGAAGTGTGAAGAATGTAGGGTTATATGGCAGGGCTGTTGAGGCCATTTGGCTTCAATAGGAAATGCAACGCAGCAGGGTATCAGCAAAACATTCCAAGGGAAGGCAGGGGTTTATAGAAATCAATATTTCTATACATTCCCTCTAAGCTGAGGTAGTGTGAGCTAGCTCACAGCTTTTTAGCCTCTGGCTCACACATTTTTTTTGTCTTAGCTCAAGAAGGATGTTCTCCAGAGCAGACTAGTTTATGCAGTAGCCAAATTGCTCGCTCACAACTTTAATACCAGTAGCTCACAAAGTAGGTTTTTTTGCTCACAACTAGACTCCACAGCTTAGAGGGAGCATCGGTTGTGGCGCAGAGGCGGGCAATGGCCAACCACCTCTGTTCATTTCCTGCCTGGACCTGGATGGCCCAGGCAAGCCAGTCTCATCAGATCTCAGAAGCTAAGCAGGGTCGGCCCTGGTTAGTATTTGGATGGGAGACCATCACGGAAGTCAATGGTGTCTCTGCAGAAGGCAGGCAATGGCAAACCGCCTCTGAACATCACATGCCTTGAAAACCCCATGCGGTCGATATAAGTTGGCTGTGACTTAACAGCATTTTCCACCACCACAGGAAGATCAGTTCATGCTTCAAGCCATCAGCATGTGGATAAGGTACGGTCCCATGCTGCCTTGGTATCAAATTGACGGTCAGCAAGGTCACGGGGGCTGACAGCATACAGATGGAACCAGGGGATCCCCTGGAACTACAGCTTGTAATTCCAGTTTGGAGACAGCTTGGTGTAGCGGTTAGGAGCGCGGACTCTAATCCGGGAGAACTGGCTTTGATTCCCCACTCCTCCACTTGCAGCTGCTGGATGACCTTGGGCAAGCCGTAGTTCTTTCAGAGCTCTCAGGAGCAATCCTATCAGAGCTCTCTCAGCCCCACCGACCTCACAGGGTGTCTGTTGTGGGGAGGGGAAGAGAAAGGAGTTTGTAAGCTGCTCTGAGACTCCAAGTGAAAGGCGGGGTATAAATCCAATCTCTCCTCTCTTCTCTCCTCTCCTCTCCTCTCCTTGTGTCCAAAGATTACAGAGATCGGTTCCCCTGGAGAAAATGGATGCTTTGGAGGATGGACTGTATGACATTGTATGACTGCTAAGGTCCCTGTCCTCCCCAGACTCCACCCCCAAATCTCCAGGAGTTTCCCAAGCTGGATCTGGCAACCCTACCCCCCACTGAAGGCTGGGTGTGGGAGGGAAACCAGCAATCCTAAAGGTCACCGAGGACCATTTCATGCAGTAACGCTAATGCGAGCACGGCATCCAGGAGCATTTCAAAGTCTCGCCTTTCCCTGTGCATGGGACGCAGATCGAAGGTGAGAAAATAATGGTGCCCTTTGAAGTTTTACTACATGGGCATGCTCCGACAGCCTTCGGAGAACTTTGGGGTGGAAAAGTCCTTGAAATCTCCCAGGCGGGGGGCCGCTTGGCCATTAATTCAGCTAATTTGGGACTCATTGGCAAAAGCATTATTTCTTTGGCAATTAATGCACCAAAGTGGCCCCGGCGTGGCTCCCAGTCTCCGAGATTAATTTTTTGAGACAGGAAACAGATAATTAGAAACGTTGGCGCTTGTTAGTCTCCACGTTGGCTTTGAAAGCGTTCACAGACGCTGCTGTCCACCTTGAAATCTATGCATTTTTTCCTCCCCGGCCGCTTGTTAGCACCGTAGAATCTAATATAGAAATCAATGTGTGACTTCTGAAACGTCTGAAGTCTCCATCAGTTTCGCTAAAACAGTTTCCCTCCTCTCCCCCCCACCCCCCATTTTCACCAAGAGGGGGAAAAAGGAGAAAAGTTAAATTAGCTATACTTTATGTAGCCCTAATCTGTTTAAAGATCTCCATATCAATAAGCTGTGCTGATAAAATTGTGGAAATATGTCACAGGGGCGTTCTATTGGCAAAACCACTGGGCAGAAGAGGAAATTCAATAAGGCCGACTGTCGACGGCATCAGTAGAAATTCATTTATTTGAAGGTAACAAGCAAAGGGGAGGCGAAAAAAAGAGAGCCTTTGCTGCTCAAACTTTCACGCGTCTCCATAAGGGCTGAGACCAGGCAGGGAGAACAAAAGCAAAATTGGAATTGTCGCTTTCAGCCTTTTTGACTTTTATGATGCTTTGATAACATCAAAGATTGAAACGTTATTGCAAGGCCGGGGAGGGGAGGGGTGGGGAGGTGGGGGCTTCTACCTTTCAGCGCCTGCAATTTATACCAAGCCTCCTGTTTTAAAAACAGGACTGCAAGCTTTACCTGCTAGATTGATGAAATTCAGCTTCTTGGACTAATCTGCACAGAGACCAATTATAACCTGTAAGGCTCAAAGTTGAAGGCGGGTGTCGGTATAATAGAAGACGGGAAAGAAAGCACACACAAAAAATGGACTTGCTTTTGAATCAATGTATTCTTTATGATTTATTTCTTAAAGTCGCAGAATACCGGACAGAAGCCTTCCTCCAATGTAAGGAACCTTTCTCGACTTAAGGAGGTTTTATGGAGGAAGACCCATATAAGGTGGAGGAAGGGTCCAGACCTCCCAAATGGCTGGAGCCACCCCACTACAGCCACCACATTAGTAAAGATAAAGGTTTCCCTTGCGGTGCTCATCTCCGTTTCCAAGCTGAAGAGCCAGTACTGTCCAAAGATGTTTTCGTGGTCATGTGACCAGCATGATTAGACACCGAGGCTGTTACCTTCCCCCCAGAGAGGCACCTGTTTATCTACTTGCAATTTCTTGCTTTCGAACTGCTAGGTTGGCAGGAGCTGGGACCGGAGACGGGAGCTCACTCCATCATGCGGCACGTGAGTCTTGAACTGCTGAACTACTGACCTTCCGGTCTGCAGTTCACAGAGCACAATAACCTTAAATGCATGGTATGTTATTAAAACCAGGGGTCATTTCCTGCAGGAGCGCAAAGGAGTGGAGCTCCGGCAGTAAAGAGATCAGGGGGCGAGCACATGCAACGAGCCCCACCCCCTGCTCCCAGCAGCCCTCTGTCAGAGCAAGAAGCAGCCAGGTAAGTTGCAGAGCACCCCCCCAGCCCCCTGGCCCAAAATAGTCCAGCGGCACCTTTAAGACCAAGTTTTATTCAGGTACAAGCTCTCCCTCCTCTGTGAGGACAGATCTGCATGTTCCCCCAATAGCTAGCAATCCAAAACAGTCCAGCGGAGCCTGAGTGGTGGGTGTTGCCTTCCGACACACTTCCGACACACTTCCAGTAATGTCAGGGGTGTGTGGCATATGCAAATAAGTTATGCAAATGAGTTATGCTAATGAGCTCCTGCACCTCTTTTTCTACGAAATGACCCCTGATTAAAACACAAGGAAATGGGGGGGGGATGCAGGCACATCCTCAGAATAGTGTGGGATAGTAAAAGGTGTTTTGACGAGCCTTTCATGGAAATAAGCTTTGAAAGTCCTGTTGGGAAGCCCTGCGCTTGTTACTGGTTAGGGGAAGCACTGTGAAAACTTTGCAAGTAATAACAGGCAGAGGTTTCCCCCACCACCACCACCTCCCGTTCTATTAACAAGTGCTACCTGCAAAATAAACAACTGCAAGCGGGAATGAATTTCCAGATCACAGCACAAGAACCCTGCTGCACTGAAATGCGCCACCAGCACCGGAAATCTATAAAACAAACCTCCACAAAAATCCCACCTTCAAAGCCAGTGGAGAAAATCAGTAAAGTACAGAGGAGGGAAAACACCCACCCCAACCAACCTGAAGCCACCTAACACAAAAAAAGGAAATTACACCTTTTTAGGCCCTGGTAGCAATTACGGATGCAGAGCCTGCAATTTCTGACAAATAGGGTGACTCTAAGACAAGCCAAATAATTAACTTCCCCGCCGTTAAGGCAAATATGCCCACACAACACCACCCAGGGCCGAAACGGAATATCAAAATGCTAAGACGATCCTTCATTTTATGCACACAAGGCATTTGTTAACACTTCCTCGTTTAACCCTTAGGAAAGGCATTGGCACAGGAAAGAGAGAGGAAAGATTCTATCCACGTTATTAGTAAAGATGGCGGGGATGGGGGGGGGGATTTACCAGGAGAAACAGGAAGACCCAGGCTATGTGGCCCGGTATCGCACAAGAAGTGACATCATTACACCAGCAACTTCTGGGTGACACTCTGATCCTGGGGCAAAAACTCTATGGTAAATCTGGCTTCTCCCATAGAGTTTTTGTCAAAATACCAGAGCATCCCCTGGAAGTTGCTGGCATGGTGACGTTACTTCCTGTGTGATACCAGCAACATGGTTTTGGCCTTCCTCTTTCTACTGATAAGTCCCCCTGCTGACCAGTTAATCGGTGGCTGGGGGGCAGGGCCTGGTGGGGGATCCCCACCTCCAATGATTGGTCTGGCAACCCTAGTTATTAGAAGGATCAAGAGCCAATTGTGACTTTCTATTACACCACCAGAAATTTAGAACTGTGTCCAGAAGAGCAAAGAGGAAGAGAAGAGCCCTGCTGAATCAGAGCAGTAGTCCATCTACTCCAGCATCCTGTCTCACACACTGGCCAACCAGTTTCTCTGGAGGGCCAACAACAGGGCACAGAGACCGAAAATGGATGTTCCCTTTTGGTGGTGGTGGTGGGGCTTCTGGAGTTCTGGCCCTGCTGGTGGACCTCCTAGGTTTTGGCCACTGTGTGACACAGAGTGTTGGACTGGATGGGCCACTCGCCTGATCCAACATGGCTTCTCTTATGCTCTTATGTTTGCCACTAATAGACCTCTCCTCCATGAATGTATCTAACCCCCTTTTAAAGCTGTCTATTTTTGTGACCATCACTTCATCCTCTGACAATCACTCTCTGTGACCGTCCAGATTCCAGTGTAGTTCATTCTTTGGTGATAAACGTGTTCCTAGACTGTACCCCAAATGGTGGCTTATATTATGAGACTACATACAGAAAAAAATAATAATATGCTAGGAACAAGAGTTCTAATCTAGCAACATGCCACATGTCTATCTCTCCTTATATATAATTCTCTTTTGGTGTGAATGCTCCACACGATCCCACAGCCTTTGGCTCCCTCAGCTGCCACTCCAAAGGTCTGCCGATCCCCTGGGTGCGTTGCCTGAGTCTCGCCTCCAATAATCTAAACAGTTTGCTGTTCCTCTCCCCCCAGTAGTCAGTTGGAGCACAGAGGTCATTTGCATATGTGGCCTGATTGGCCTTTGCCTCTAACATTCTAAACAGTTTGCTGTTGCTGCTGGGAGTCATTCAATGTGTCCTGAGGTGAAATACATATCCCAATTTTCCCTTAAACGGCCACTGGAGTTGCCAAAATACATATCCCAATCTTCCCTTAAATGGTCAGTGGAGTTGCCAGTCTCTCTGTGAGGCCCGGAGATCTCCCAGAAATCACTGTGTTCCTCAGCACATCATTTCTCCCACAGAACATTTCCCAGCTATAACAATGGCTGATTTGGGCAGTGGACTCTATGGCATTATACCCTGCTGGTCCCTCCGTACCCCAAACCCTGCCCTCCCCAGGCTCTACCCCTCAGATCTACAGGTCTGGCCCTCCCCTTAGTATTGCCAGCCTCCAGGCAGCACCTGAAGATCTCCAAGATCAGTTCCCCAGGAGAAAATGGCTGCTTTGGGCAATGGACTCTATGGCATTATACCCTGTTGAGGTCCCTCTGCACCCCAAACCCTGCCCTGTCACGTTGTAGGCTAATGCAGTACTTACTTATTTTATTCTCAAAATTTGTATCTTGCCTTTCAGCCCTTAGAAGGGCTGCTGAGCTGAGTAACGATTTAAAACATAAATTGTTCAGGGTGGCCTTTGGAGGTTAACCAAACCCTCTGGGCTGGTTTGATAGCAGGACGTTGCTGAGTTGTATATTTTAGTGTTTAATATTTATGGTTTGGATTTGTTGGGTTTTTTTTTTTAAAAAAACGCCTTGATTATGAACTTGTTTTAAGTGTTGCAAGTTGCTGTGAGACCCCCTGAGTGGGTGGTGACTTAAAAGGCCTAACAATAAATAAGTAATTATATTAAACAATGCTCCCTCTAAGCTGTGGAGTCTTGTGAGCAAAAATACTACTTTATGAGCTACTGGCATTAGCATTGTGAGCAGGGGTCATTTGCGGAGCTCCAGCAATAAAGAGCCCAGGGGGCGGGCACATAAAACAAGCCCCACTCCCTGCTACCAGCAGCCCTCAGTCAGAGCAAGAAGCAGCCAGGTAAGCTGCAGAGCCCCCCTGGCCCCCCAGTCCAAAACAGTCCAGTGGCACCTTTAAGACCAAGTTTTATTCAGGTACAAGCTCTCCCTCCACCCTCCGGGGAGTCCCATTCGTAACGTCCCCCCCCCCCCAATAGCTAGCAATCCAAAACAGTCCAGTGGAGCCTGAGCGGTGGGTGTTGCCTTCTGACACACTTCCGGTGATGTCAGGGGGTGTGGCATCTACAAAAAAGTTATGCTAACGAGTTATGCTAATGAGCTCCTGCACCTCTTTTTCTACGAAATGACCCCTGGTTGTGAGCCAGCAATTTGGCCACCGCATAAATCAGCTCTGGAGCCATCCTTCCTGAGTGCAGACAAAAATGTGTGAGCCGGAGACTAAGAAACTATAAACTAGCTCACGCTAACTGAGCTTAGAGGGAAAACTAGTGTCACTCTCAATGCACATTTGGATTGCTGAGCTTTAAAATCAGGACTGATCAGGGATGCCAGCCTCCAAGTGGGAACTGAGGCTCCCCCAGATTTACGGCAGACACCAGATCCCCCGAAGAAAACAGATGCTTTGGAAGGTGGACTCTATGGCACTCTATGCCACTGAGGTCCCTGTCCTCCCCAGGTTCCATCCCCAAATCTCCATGGATTTCCCAACCTGGATCTGGCAACGCTCCCCTCCCCATCCCCCCACCAGGGGCGGGGGGGGGGAGACCTGACAACCCTCAGGGTGACTGCATCAGCTCCGTATACCTTATGTGACAAAGTAAAGCATCTGCATGCAGAAATATTACTTGGGGAAAAGCCCGATATAAATGAGCACTCATCACAGTTGACAGTAAATAGATTCACCATCTACTGGGTAAACACTTTTGGAATAAATTCTTTAAAAATAGATTTTTTTTCTTAAATCCACTCTTCATATTTTTTGATATATCCATACTAATATCTATATTCCAAACAGGTGCAGTAGTATCAAATAAGACATGCAGCCCGAACAAGCTACACCTCACCGTAATACGAGCAAACAAATCCATATGCTATATATTGCTTCCTTGACAAATGCAATAATTTAGATATCTTCAGTGTTTTATTTGCAAGCACCAAATGCTTTTAGTGATGGAGTTCGGCTCCTGGGGAGGGGAGGATAGGCACGGCGGGGGGGCGGGCGCATGCATTCATAGTTAGCACAAGGAATAGAATGAACAGAGGTTTTAGCAGTCTAAATCCACTGAAGTCAATGGGTTTAGAAGGATGTAACTTTGTTCAGGAATGAACTGCTAGCTACTGGACATCAGCAGCATCAGAAGGAGGAGGAGGAGGAGGAGATTGGATTTATACCCCACCCTTCACTACCCAAAAGAGTCTTAGAGTGGCTTACAATCCCTTTCCCTTCCCCTCCCCACAACAGACACCCTGTGAGGTAGGTGGGGCTGAGAGAGCTCCCTCAAGAACTTCCCTTGAGAGAACAGTTCTGAAAGAACTTATGACTGACAGGTGAGCCTGAACCAGGCCTCCTTTCATTATATTATCATAAGAACATAAGAGAGGCCATGCCGAATCATGCCAATGGTCCATTCATTTCGATACTCTGTGTCACACAGTGGCCAAAATCCTGGTGCCGTCAGGAGGGCCACCAGCGGGGCCAGAACTCCAGAAACCCTCCCACTGTGGCCCCCCAAGCACCAAGAATACAAAGTATCACTTGCGCCAGACAGAGTGTCTCATCTATACCTTGTGGATAACAGCCACTCATGGACCTCTGTTCCATGTGTTTATCCAGTCCCCTCTTGAAGCTGTCTGTGCTTGTAGCTGCCACCACCTTCTGTGGCAGTGAATTCCATGTGTTAATTACCCTTTGGGTGAAGAAGTACTTGTATTTATCTGTTCTAATCCTACTGCTCAGCAATTTCATGGAGTGCCCACGAGTTCTTGTATTGTGAGAAAGGGGGGCAAGTACTTCTTTCTCTACCTTCTCTATCCCACGGATAAATTTGTAAACCTCTATCGTGTCATTTCTCCATTCTAAAGAGCCCGAATCCCTTTAACCTTTCTTCATAGGGAAGGTATCCCCTCCCTTTAATCATTTTAGTTGCCCTTTTCTGCACCTTTCCCAATGCTATAGTCAGGCCCGTAGTCAGGGGGGTTTTTTAGTCGAGGGGCATTTAAATTTCTTAGGGGGCACTGGCTAATCAAAATAAAGGTAATGCAATGTGGTCCCTCATGCTGGACAGCTGCACAGGAATACCTGGCTCCTTCCCTGAACCTGCTGCCAGTCAGGGGCCCTGAGCTGAATGGGAAGTCAGGGGGCCTTGCCAGTAAGTCAGGGGGCCTAGCATCAAGATGCCCCACTGTAGCTACAGGCCTGGCTATAGTAGGTTTCAAGAGACTTGTTGCCTGTATAGCTGGTGCCCCCCCAACTTCACCCATCAAACAGGGCTGACTGCTGTGACAAAATCCCTGTGGCACCTATCCAACAGTGTGATGTAGTGCTTCGAGTGTTGGACTAAGACTGAGGAGACCCAGGTTCGAATCTCCACTCTTCCATGGAAGCTCACTTGGTGACCTTGGGCCAGTTATATCCTCTCAGCCTTACTGAGCTCACAGGGTTGCAGTGAAGATAACATGGAGGAGAGAATGGCGTAAGCCACTTTTGGGCCTCCCACTGGGGAGACGGGCAGGGAATGAGCAAAGTAAATAAATAAAATTCATAATTCCTTAAATCTTGTTTTGTTCCATTTTTTTTCCTGAGGACCCCACTGCTGGGATTTGATAGCGGGGAAATGGCACAACCAAATGGAACGAATGCATTCAAGGCAACGCATTTGGCAAAGACACGCCGACGGCGAACAGGATCGTCAGGATGGCCAATTTATTTATTTATTGGCAGGGCAGTTTCATCGCTCGCGATTCCTAATCCATTTCTGCTAATCGAAAGCTGGCCCGGTTTCAGAAAGCACATGCTGATAATTCCTAACCCATTTTCTCTTCTGTGAATACGTTTCAAACGTTGCCAGTGTATTTCTCATCCAGAAGGCGGCTGGTAAACCACAGCAGTATGATTAATGTTGATTAATGCTGGGTTTATTCACAGCTCCTCATATTTATGAGCCGAGACTTCAGGCTCATGCCACTGTTTTGACTCTGAGATTCAACACTCGGGAACAGCCAGAGTCGAGTGCGGTAGCATTTTAGAGACCGGCAAGAATTTTGAAGGAGCTGCAGTGGCTCAAGTGGTTAAGACGTTGAACTGCAGGCTGTGGAAGGTCAGTAGTTCAGCAGTTCGAGACCCAGGGTGCCGCATGACGGAGTGAGCTCCTGTCTCTAGTTCCAGCTCCTGCCAACCTAGCCGTTCGAAAGCAAGAAATTGCAAGTAGATAAATAGGTACCACTTCAGTGGGAAGGTAACAGCGTTCCGTGTACCTCGGTGTTTAGTCATGCCAGCCACATGACCACGGAAACGTCTTCGGACAGCGCTGGCTCTTCGGCTTTGAAACGGAGATGAGCACCGCAACCCTAGAGTCGGATTCGACTGGCTTTCGAGCAATGGAACCTTTACGTTTACCTAAGAATTTTGAAGCTTTGACTCTTACAAGCTAGGGTTGTCAGACCCCCCCCCCATGGAGGTGGGGGTCCCCCACTTCCCAGCCCCACCACCCAGTCGCTGATCAGCTGGCCAGCGGGAGGGGGACTTGCCCCGAAAAAGAGGGAGGCTCTGCCAATGTGCAGTGATGTGCCCATATCACTGCCCACGTGACCCGGAAGTGACGTCATCACTTTGGGACGACACTCTGGTATTTGGGCAAAGACTCAATGGTAGTAAGTCCTCCCCCCAGTGCCACTCCATTTGCCAGGAGGGATCTGGCAACCCTATCAAAAGTTCATACCCCCCCCCAAATCTTTTTGCTCTTTAAGGCACTGCTGGACTAAAATCTCGATGTTCTACTGCAGACCAACATGGCTTCCCTCCGAGACACGACCCTCAAGAAGTTCTCCTGTCCGGACTTCTAAGCCAGCTTGGTATACCGGTTAAGAGTGTGGACTCTAATATGATAGAACCAGGTTTGATTCCCCACTCCTCCACATGCAGCTGCTGGTGTGACCTTGGGTCAGCCGCGAGTTCTCTCAGAGCTGCTCTCTCACGAGCAGTCCTCAAAAGAACTCTCCCAGCTCCACCTACCTCACAGGGTGTCTGTTGTGTGGAGGGGAAGGGAAAGGAGTTCGTAAGCCACTCGGAGATTCCGAGTGAAGGGTGGGGTAGAAATCCAATCCCTTATCTCTTCTTCTTCTAAGCAATGGACGGAATCCACACAAGAGGACACCTTCTGGGTTCCAGCACTAGGATCCAGCAGTGAGTGTCAGACAAAGTGCAGAACTGCTCTGGAAGTAGGGGTGTGAGCAAATTTGATGAACGGACTGCTTTGATTAAAAAAACCCCAGTTTCTGCTATGAAGTTCTAGGTAAATTCTGGACCACCACAGCAAGATCAACGTTGGTAATGATCAGGACAGCAGCCGTAGACTTGTTCCAATGATTGGGAGCCAAGTTGGGCAAGCCTAGTTATTGATGCACTGGACACTTTAAAAGTCACGTGACGTCCCAAATGAGAGCCAGCCGGGTGTAATGGTTAAAATGTCGGACTGGGATCTGGGTAGGGTTGCCAGGTCCAAAGGACCTCCAGGAGAGGGGAGGGAAGAAGCGTGCCATTCCTATGTCTCCCAGAAGATGGTGACGTCGGGAGTGATGCTCTGGTTTTTGGGCAAAACTCTATGCTTTGAAGCTCATTTTACCATAGAGTTTTGCCCAAAAACCAGAGTATCAACCCCGCCAACATCACCAATGTGCCTACATCACTTCCGGGTGAGGTGGGCAGGCCATGTTTGGGGCGGTAATTCCACCTTACCAGCCAGCTAGCCAGTTCCGAGGAAGAGCACCAGAAACCCGGGGGTGGGGGGAGAGAGACCTGGCAACCCTACATCTGGGAAATCCATGTTTGAATCCTCAATTGTGCCTTGGAAGCTCACTGAATGGTGATGGGCCAGTCACACACTCTCAGCCTAACCTACTTCACAGGGTCGTTGTGTGGATAAAACAGAGGAGATGAGAATGATATAAACCATTCTGGGTCCCCATTGGAGTGAAAGGCAGGACATAAATAAAGTTGTTGTGTTTTTTTTAAATACCTTTTAAGGATAAAACCAAACTGATTAGCCATACAGGTGTAGTATTATATAATCAACCCAATTCAAAATTTATATGGAACCTAAGGGGCGGGAGGACCAAAAATCTGAGTCTTTGAGGTTTCCTGCAGCAACTACATAATTAGTGTTGGAGAGAAAGGGAGTCAGGGAAATTGAGGGTGACAGTTTATTCTCAAGAGGGAAGAAGAAAAGAGAGCTGAAAGGATGTTATCATTACTCTCCAGCTCCTACAATAAAAGCACAGTGTATTTGTTATTACATTCATCCCTGTGGCTGTTATTTTTTGTCCCCATTTTTAAGAGAAAATTGGCATAGGTTTTCAAAGCCGCTGCCTGAAAGAAGAGGGAAGGAAATTGGCCGTAGGATCCTCGGTGACCCGAGGTGTGAATGAACACCAAGGCAAGTTGTAAGAAAGGACTGTTGACCGGGAAAATAAGGCAACGTGAAGTGCAAAGACTTGGCACTGGAGTTTGTCTCAAAAAATATATATATATCAAAATAACGCGGGGCTGTAAAACGAAAACTCTGTGAAAATGGAACGAATACGAACCAAAACTGCCGTGAAGGCTCGGAGGCAGAATAAGATCATGAAGAAAAGGAAAGTCTTTAAGAACTCCCTCACTTTATGACTTCTTTTTTTGTAATGTCCGCCGCAAGATTGACAGAAAGAATAAACCCCAGACAATCAGAGCTGACATGAATTTGGCCCACAGTGACTTTTTCAAGGTGAATTTGGAGCTTCCTCTCTTCAATGAAACTTCTGGGGAGGGGAATTGTGAGGGAAGCAAGCATTTCTCAAGGGGCGGGGGCCATCTATGCCTCCCCTCTTCCATTTTTTCTCAAGATTCAACAAAGAAATATTTCCAAGGAAATGTAGAAAGTGCTCTCCAGGCCAAATTATTTGCCAGAAAGCAAAGAAATTAAGAGAGAGAGAGAGATCTGGTGACATTAGTGAAGTACTCTTACCTATTTCTCTTTGAATTTTTACTTTCACCCATATATGTGGGACCTAGACATTTCCCCCACAGGAAATGTCAGTCACATTCGCAGATGGCCGTAATGATGTATTCCCTCAACAACTCATCTTTCCTTCCAAGGTCTTAATCCATTTCAACACTCTATTATTGCAGCCTATCTGGTGCTCACTTCATGGTCCCTCCAATCAACAACCACAGGGGGGGAAAAACCTCATTTACCTTATGGGGAATGCAATTAGAAGGTATCTCCTGGCTTCCCATTTAGCTGACAGCATTCTCATTCCCTCAAATTTACGTAATTTGACAAGGACCATTATGGATCCGTAACTGGTCTCATGGAATGACATCCACAAGGTTGGTTCACTTATTAATTGACCCCTGGTAATGGTGATTTAAGAAGCATATTAATCTCATCTGTCAGTTCCAACACAGAGTTGATGTATAAAATAATTTGTCTTCTCAAGGAACCTTGCAAATGGGTTTCTCCCTCCACATCAACACACACAGAGACCATTAATATGCATATTCTTTCCACTCCCTACTTAAGGTTATGGGCAAACACCATTTTTATACTATGGCCCCGGTCACACGGGCAGGAAACTGCAGAGGAGAAGCGTGGCTGTTTGCCATGGGGCAAACTACTGCGCAGTTATGTGATCAGACCTCCTGTGGAGGTACCGTGGAGGTTCCATGGAGGTTCCATGGCAAGGGAGAGGTGCCGATCACAGGACAAGCCGGCGCGCAATGAAGAAGCGCGCGCCGCGGCAAACTGTTTTTTATTTTTGTGTACATGACAAATGTGCATGCTCCGTTGGGTGCACATGCGCATCCACAGAGACTTGGACAAAAAAAACCACCTTATTTGCAAGGGGACATGGGCGGGCGCCGGATGCCACCGGAAACGCGATCAGACGCCCGCCCTTGCTCCGCAGTTTCCGGAAACTAGTACCTCCAAGGTACTAGTTTTTTGCCACGCAGTTTCGGCTGGAAGCCTCGGTTGAGCCACGGGAGTGCTACGCTTCCCAGATGTGCTGGTGAGATCGCGCCCGGAAACTCCGGCTGTTTTCCGTCTCACTTGTGTGGCTTCTGTTACGTGTGACCGCAGCCTATATTCACTTTCCTAAAGTTAAACAAGAAGGAAACAGTCTTGATACACCTTAAAGATTAACACATTTACCCAGGTTCTTTTTTTTTTTTTCCCTGAGGGAACGCACCGGAACAGAGTTCTGGAACCTCTTAGTGGAAACAAAATTCTCCCAAAAAATGTCCAAAAGTTCATGAGGGGTCACCGGGGGAGCATAACATCACTTGTGACATCACAAAATTATTAAAATAAAATGTAAAAAATAAGATTTAAATGAGGGGATGCTTGAAGGTCATAATTCAGTGTTAAGCACTAAAATCAAGATTGAAAAAGAACTGAGGAAGTTGGTTGACATATCTAAGGTTTGGAAACTGCTTTAAAGTAAAGGTAAGTCCGTAATGCATGAAAATTATATTGTTTCAAAGAATCCCGTTTGTTTTTCCTTCATTTCTCTCTTAAGAGTTTCGGCACCTCTTTTTCCAGAAAAAAAGCCCTACATTTACTGTGGCACGAACTTCCACCAGAAGACAGCCAACTACACCCAACTAAAGAAGAAGAGTAGGAACATGGAAACGTCTTCAGACAGTGCTGGCTCTTCGGCTTTGAAATGGAGATGAGCACCAAAAACCTAGAGTCGGATTCGACTGGCTTTCGAGCAAGGGAACCTTTACCATTACCTTTTCTCTACCTGAGGGAGTCTCAAAGTGGCTTATATTCACCTTCACATCCTCTCCCCCCAACAGGCACCTTGTGAGGTAAGTAGGGCCGGGAGAACTCAGAGAACTGTGGCTGGTCCACCTAGCAGGCTTCATGTGGAATGGGGAATCAAACCCAGTTCTCCAGATTAGAGTTCACTACTCTTAACCACTACACCATGCTGGCTCTCAGATACCGCCAAGTCTTAAAACATCCAACTTGGATTCACACTGGACAGTGCATACCAGATTGCTCCCTACCAGTTGTAGGGAATGGATTTTGCTTTATCGTCCCCACTACCAGTGGGGGAGATTATCCAAATACGGCATGCTTGCACCTGTTCAAACATCCATAGGCTTGGATCACATTTAGAGAGAAGAAGAAGAAGAAGAAGAGATTGGATTTATACCCCGCCGTTCACTACCCAAAGGAGTCTCAGAGCGGCTTACAAACTCCTTTCCCTTCCCCTCCCCACAACAGACACCCTGTGAGGTGGGTGGGGCTGAGAGAACTCTGACACAAACTGCTCTTTTTCAAGGACAGCTGTGCCAGAGCTTGTGACTGACCCAAGGTCACATCAGCAGGGGCAAGTGGAGGAGTGGGGAATCAAACCCTGTTCTCCCAGATTAGAGTCCGCACACTTAACCACTACACCAAACTGGCTCTCATTTAGATAATGCTGCTGATCTCAAATTCTTTAGTGAAAGAACACAGGGAGAACCCAGCATGACTCTACTGAATTAGAATTCACCAAGATGTTTGACGCCACCTCCCAACAAGAACTTGGGATTCCTTAGCCATGCAAACTATTTTACGAGCTTACCAAATTTGGGTTTTTTCAGGTATCACAGTTGTTCACCGTAAGAACACAAGAGCATACCGATCGAATTAATAGAACATTACATTTCCCCAGAAGACCCAACTTTGATGAAAAATGGTACCCACTATCGGAATTTTTATCCTGTCAACACTTCATCCCATCAGAATGGTCTCAATTACAGCCAGTGTTCCCTCTAAGCTGAGTTAGTGTGAGCGAGCTCACAGTTTTTTAGCCTCCGGCTCACACATTTCTGTCTTAGCTCAGGAAGGATGGCTCCAGGGCAAACTAATTTATGCAGCAGCCAAATCGCTCACTCACAACTTTAATGCCAGTAGCTCACCAAGTAGAATTCTTGCTCACAGGACTCCACAGCTTAGAGGGAACATTGATTATAGCAATGGTTATGATACTGCCCAATCCCCCTTCTTTTAACCTCTAACTTTTTAATGTTGGTATTCTTCTCCTCCAACTTTTCCTCCTTGTGCATTGTTCCTGGGTTCTGGTTATTATCATTAATTGTTGTTCTCCTCTGTTCAATGGTTGTTTGTATTGTTATCCTAGTTTATATGGTAATAAAAACAAACAAACAAACAAAAAAGAACATAAGAAGAGAACTGCTGGATCAGACCAGTGGTCCATCAAGTCTTGTATCCTGTGTCACACAGTGGCCAAACAATTACAGTGGATGAGCAAAGTTTCAGGGCAAGGCCTTCCCCTGATGTTGTCCCCAGCACTGGGATTCAGAGGCCGACTGCATGTGAACATGGAGGTTCCCTTTATTCACCATGGCTCATAGCGACTGATAGACCGATCATCTATAAATCTGTTTATCCCCCTTTTTAAAGCTGTTTACGCCTGTGGCCATTACTACATCCTCTGGCAGCAAATTCCACGTTTTAATTGTTCACTGTGCAAAGAAGTATTTACTTTTCTACTTTCGTGTTAAGCAGCTTAGCAAAACTAGGACAATCATGCTGCCACCAGTTACCACTATTACGAATGGGGTCTATACTGCTTCTTAATTCCCTCTGATGATGACCTAATTAAAACTCTACTGTGTTCCTCTCTCCCCATAACTTCCCATAACCTAGTGAAGGCTCGCCATATGCAACTGGGTGCCGGTAGGGATTGTCCCCACCCCTGAAAAAGGGTGGATAGGTTAGGGATAATGTGTAACTGTAGCCGCTAAGAGACCCCTTCGGGGATTAGAGTGGGGTAGTAAGTTGAAACAATAAATAAATAAATAAATAAATAAATAAACTGATGTAGGGGTGACTAGTCCACAAGAGGAGGGGTTCAGTGGTATATTATCTGCTTCGTATGCAGAAGACCTCAGGCTCAATCCCCAGTGTCTCCATTCCAAGGACTAGGTAGTACGGATGTAGATCCCGTCAAGTTGCAATCAATTTATGGTGACCCAGTAAGGGGCTTTCAAGGCAAGTGCGAAGCAGAGATGGTTGACCATCGTCTTTGTTGTGTCCGCTGACCACCACCAGAGACCAGCGCACACTCCTGAGCTTGAACCCGGCATAACAATAGGGACTAGGATCCTAGTCCCTCCACTGGGGAACCAACGGGACCGTGGCGGGAGATTCAAACCCGCCAATGGGACCCAGGGGTGTGTCCCCAGGGTGTGTATATAGTTGGCCTGCTGGCCGTTGTTGCTTCTTCTTGTTGTGTACTAATAAAGCGTGCTATGCACTACGCCAGTCTCTATCGTTAATCCATGCGGCAACCCACTACACAATAGTCTTCCTCTGCAGAGCTTTCCTTGGTGGTCTCCCACCTAAGTACTGACACTGCGCAGCTCCTGAGATCTGTTGAGATCGGGCTATACCATGCCACCTTCCCTCCTGGATTAGGTAGGAGGTAGGGTTGCCAGGTCCCCTCACAGTGCCGGCAGGGGGATTTGGGTGGCATTCCAGGGGTGGGTGGGGATGTCGTGCTACACACTGACACCACATGGAATTGACGTCAATGCATCAGTGATGTCAGGGGCAACACTCTGCTTTTGGGGCAAACTCTATGGTAAAAATGGCCTCAAACCATAGAGCTTTGCCCAAACAGCAGAATGCCCCCCCCTCGACATCACTGACACACTGACATCACTTCTGGGTGATGGGGAATGGGAACCCTAGAGTAGGTGTTGGGAAAGACCTCTGACTGGGGTGGCCAAGTCTGGGTTGGAAGATACCCAAGGACTTTGGGGGTGGATCCGGGAGAGGGTGGGGTTTGGGGAGGGGAGGGGAGGGGCCTCAGCATGGTACAATGCCAATGAGTCCACCCTTCAAAGCAGCCATTTTCTCCCTGGGAGCTGATCTCTGTCAGCTGGAGATCAGTTGTGAAAGCGGGAGATCCCCAGGCCCCACCTGGAGGCTGGCAACCCTCCCTTTGATGTAGGATCCTAGAAAACCCTTGCCTGTCAGATTAGACAAGACTGACTATGATAGACTAGCAGTCTCACTCAGGATGCAGCAGTTTCATGAGTTGAAAGCTTATTCTAGTATAAAATCTTAGAATCATAGAATCGCAGAGTTGGAAGGCGCCATACATGTCATCTAGTGGGAGGGCTCCTAGTGTCCTGGCCCCACTGATGGACCTCCTGATGGTCCCTGGTATTTTTGGCCACTGTGTGACAGAGTGTTGGACTGGATGGGCCATTGGCCTGAGCCAACATTGGCTTCTCTCTTATGTTCTTATGTTAGTCCAAGCCCCTGCTCAATGTAGGATCAGCCTAGAGTATTAACCTAAACAGCATGATAAAAAGTAGAGACATCACCCTGCCAACAAAAGTCCGCATGGTCAAAGCAATGGTATTCCCAGTAGTCATGTATGGCTGCGAGAGTTGGACTATAAGGAAGGCCAAGCACCAAAGAGCAGATTCTTTTGAACTATGGTGCTGGAGAAGACTCTTGAGAGTCCCTCGGACTGCAAGGAGATCAAATCAGTCAATTCTAAAAGAAATCAACCCTGACTGTTCCCTGGAAGGCCAGATAATAAAACTGAAGCTCAAATACTTTGGCCTCCAAATGAGAAGGGAGCACTCACTGGAGAAGACCCTGATGCTGGGAAAGATTGAAGGTCAAAGAAGATGGGGATGGCAAAGGGTGAGATAGTTAGACAGTGTCATCGATGCAACGAACATGAAATTGAGCCAACTTCAGAGGACGGTGGAAGACAGGAAGGCCTGGCGGGAGCTGGTCCATGGGGTCGCGAAGAGTCGGACTCGACTGTGCGACTGAACAACAAAAATTAAGTTACCAACAGACTCCTGTTTACTTTTGCTGCCACAGAGTAAGATGGACACTTGACAGGAACAGATTCTATCTGGGTATTAATCCAGACACGATCCGGGCCTACATGCACTGGATTTTGTGTGAACATTCACTACTCATTATATCCATTGTGATGTGGGACAGAGATAGTGGGAGGTAAGATGGTCTCACAGAAGGGTTACCCACTTGTAGTGGAACACCTCCCACCATTCAGGACTTCTCTCCTGGAATTGTTCCTCAGAGTGGCAGGAGAAAGGCCTGGGGCAAGAAATGATATCCAGCAACGCGTGACATCACATTCATCCAGAGGTCATTTCGGGGGGGGATCGCAGGGGAACGCAGTTCCCCCGGGTGAGGTGCAGGGGGCGGGGCACATGACGAAGCCCCGCCCCCCCGCTTCCGGCCGCCCCGCTTCTAGCCCTCATTCAGCCAGGAGGAGGCAGAAGAAGAGGGAGGGTAAGTTGCTTCCTCCCTGCCTCTCCCCACCCATGCCTGCCTGGGGCCAGGGAGGGCCTTGGCGGGGCTTCCTCGCACTCCCGCTGGCCTTGCAGGTCCACCGCCGGGCCCCTGATGTCAGGGGGTGTGGCATATGCTAATGAGTTATGCTAATGAGTTCCCCTAGCTCTTTTTCTACGAAATGACCCCTGCATTCATCCAAAAAAAACCCCAGATGTGACATTAGAGCATCAGGCGATGTTCTTGATGGCCCTGAAAACTCCATGGTACTTACTTCTGGTATCTTGATAACTATCAAAATTTTATACCAGAATAAGCTTTGGACCCAGGAAACCACCATATCCTTCCTGAGTCAAACTGTTGGTCTATCAAGGTGCCAACTGTGGTTAGGAATGGCTACCGCAGTGCCTGACAGGGCGATGTCACAATCAGCTTTTGTCACATGTGATGTCGCTGAATGTAATTTCTGCCCGTCATCCAGCTCTGAAAGCTTCGTGACATGCCACCTGCTGGCATGGCATCCCTTGTGAGCCAGTAGGTATTGTCCTGCTCCCAACGGCCCCTTCCATTTATTTATTTATTTATTTATTTATTTATTTATTTATTTATTTCAATTGTACCCTTCTTTTCTCTCTGAGATGCAAGCCAGATTGCAAAATAGGATTAAAACATTTCAACCAACCAGCATAAGACACCCGATAAACTATGCCGTAGGATCACAGAACTGGAAAAAAGTGATGAAAACAAAATAAAATAAAACAGAAAGTGGATTCCAGACTCAGAAGGCAAGTCTCTGCTACTGGCTGCTCTGGGAATTTGTGTTTTTAAATGAATTTTTTAGGACAATGAAATGAGTGGTCAGTAACCACCTTATACCTTCAAATCCTATGAAAGCACACTTGGAAATGAATCCCTTTTTTATTTCAGTGGAATTCACATTCACGCCAGTGTGCGGAGAGAGATATACATATATTTATTTGGATGCAAAATCTAAGGACATTTATTCAAAAGCAAATGCCATATTCTAGGCTGTTCTACCCATGAAGGATTGCGAAGACTCACAAAGACAGCCACTCATATTTTCGCATTACCTGAACAGATGAAAGGTTCCTTGAATACAAGAGGACGTTTAATCCCCTACCAAGTGTAGGGAGACGGTGACGGAGATTATTATTTAGAGCCCTCTACATATTTTGAACTGCAGCTTTATCTTGTACTTCTGAATAGGAACAAGGATATGTCCTCTATTTTTGATTCTTTTAATATTAGTTTATGTCTATGCTGATGGTTTCGCTCCCTGCTGTGGGTTCTGTTGACGCGTCTGCCTTGTGCTTACATTTATACAAAGAATATGAATCATTTATGCACATAAAAATATGAATCGATCTATCTAAGACGAGATATAAGCTGTCTGACACACCTCCCCTTGTCAGTTAAGACGACAAGTCTGGCAACCCACTGACAGTATAGGGATCTCTGTTTACAACTCAGCTAAGGGGGGGAGGAGGGAAAAGAAACAAGCCTTTTTGAACCTCTGAGAGCTTAGAGCAGCGATCCCCAACATGGTGCCCATCTACATGCCTTCCGGTGCCTGTGTCCAGGGCTATTTTGGGGCAGGAACGCACAGGAACGGAGTTCCGGCTGGCTCCCAAGTTGGCCACGCCCAGCAGGAACTCATTAGCATAACAGGCCACACCCAACAGCAGAAACTCATCAGGACTGGCTACATTAGGGGTGTGTGGCCTAACATGCAAAGGAGTTCCTGCTACAAAAAAAGCCCTGGGTTTTGACAAGAAAGTAAACAGAATAAGAAGCCAAAGGTGGGTGTGGCTGGATGAGCACACTTCTGGTAACTTGGGGGTGTGGCCTAATATGCTAATTACCTGTGCTATCATGGGTGTGGCCTAATATGCTAATGAGTTTCTGCTGTTGGGTGTGGCCTATTATGCTAATTAGTTCCTGCTTGGCTTTTTCTACAAAAAGAGCCCTGCCTGTGTCCTTCTTCCCCCAAAGCCAAGAGCTAATCCTGGTTTTCTTCATCTATTTGGAGTGAGAGGAGCTTCAGAAGAGCCCAGGGGGCATCACCTTTCTGTCTGAATGGAAACTTTTATCATCATCACAGGATGGCACTTGGCATGGAGCCTCCCAATATTCGGTGATTGAATCCAAGCCCCATGGCAGCCACTGAAGAGAAGAAGTTATTGGATTTATACCCCGTCTTTCACTACCTGAAGGAGTCTCAAAGCGACTTACAATCTCCTTTCCCTTCCCCTCCCCACAACAGACACCCTGTGAGGTAGGTGGGGCTAAGGGAGCTCTGTCGAGAACTGCCCTTGAGAGAACAGCTCTGAAAGAACTTGTGACCGACCTGAGGTCACAAACTCATTTGTTACGAGGACTGGATCTGACATAAATGTCTCTTTGTCGGGCCGGGCCATGTGTGCCATAAAACATAATGCCAGGTACCAGAGATATAAACTGTATAAAGGACAGCAGCTGGTAAGTTCCGAGTTGGTGTGTCCTCACTGCAAGGCCGCCTGGGGTGAGCGGGGGGTGCAGAGGAAAACCCACAGAGGCGGACCGGAGAGGCAGCAGTGCAGTGCAGGGGAGTGCAGTGCTGGACAGATGTTCTCACGATGCTTGACTGCTGCAGGTGAGGTTGTTCTGCTGTGCTGAAGCCATAATGGAGTGGCTCTGCCCACTCCCCCCAGCACACCCTCCCTTGCATCAGTTGTTCGAGGGCTGCATAAGAGCCCTGGATGGGCCAATTACGGCCCCCGGGCCTTATGTTTGACACCCCTGATCTAAGCACTTACACGGACCAGCCCTGCTTATAGGGCTGCCTTGAGAAAGACAACCTTTACCTAGTCTATGAATGTCAGCTGCTTAATGGGCCTTTTTGTAGGACCAGCAACTAACATCAATTTAAACTTCAATGTAACCACAAAAGGAAAGTTCCCCCTTTAGAAGACTTTCAAGCAAGGAGAAGCGGGTGTACAATTCTAGAAACTCCCGTTGGGGTTGATTGCGTAAAAAAGGATGTAAATTGACTGGTCGCTATTAGATTGTACAAACTGATTATTATGATTGATATTGCATGTAATGAATATATACCTGTTTTAGAATATTATGAATAATACACAATGTACTTTATAAGATGGAACACTTTAACTTATAAATGAGGTTTTTGCAGTGTATATATTTGTTGTTTGACTCTTCTAACACTGCAGCTCGAGTTTCCACAACCTCCAGGTGGGGCCTGGAGATCTCCCGCTTTTACAACTGACCCCCAGCTGACAGAGATCAATTCCCGGGGAGAAAATGGCTGCTTTGAAGGGTGGAACTCCATGGCATTGTAGCCTGCTGAGGCCCCTCCCCTTCACAAACCCCACCCTCTTCTGGATTCACCCCCAAAGTCTCTTGGTATTTTCCAACCCAGACCTGGCACCCTACCTGTTTAGCTTGGGAGATCGGATGAGATCAGGTTAGCCTGGGCCATCCAGATGAGGGGAAAAGACACACAGAGGTGGTTTGCCTCTGCGTAGAAAACCTGGACTTCCTCGATGGCCTCCCATCCAGGTACTCACCAGGACCGACCATGCTTAGCGTCAGAGATCTGATAAGAATGGGCTAGTCTAGGCCTTCCAGAACAGGACAAGTGTGAGAAGGGTGGGGGACCAAAATCAAAATGAGGAATTTCAGGACAGAACAGCGAGGACAAGATACTGCGCATGATCTTAGCCATAAGGCCGAGAAGCGAGGACAAGGAATTTGGACATACACCTTGTAACGATTCCTTGTTTGTGTGTGTGTGTGTCTCTTTAAAAGTTTGGTTGCATGGCTGTAGTAGATAGACTAGAGTGGTTGAGAGAAGCAAGTGTGGTATGATTGGTGGTTGACAGAGAGGGGGAGGGATTTTGGAAGTCAATCTGGTTGGATGAGTATGTGAGTCAGTCAGTAGTTTCAGTTAGATGTTGACAGTTGATGTTCAGTTAGTTAGAGTTAGACAAGCAGTTCTGTGTTGAAGCAGTTATAAACTGACAGCTGCGGTGGTTCAGTGAGACAGAGAGAGAAAGCTGAAAGTTGAATGTATAGGAAACAGTAAAGTAACGTTTAAGTGACCAACCGTTAAAGGAAAGTCTGAGGGTCATAACAAATGGGAGAGAAACAGTGAACACATATGGCATTGAGATAAACAAGTGTTACAAAGTTACATGAAAAGATCCCTGTCAGTGAGGGAGAAGATTGTGTGTGATACCAAAGCAATTGTCCATCATTTACACATTACTAGTTACATTGTACCACCCTCTTATTTAGTATTTGTTTCAATAAATCCTCTTTTATCAAAGTTTATACCAGCTCTGAATGACATACTTCCCAGGACCACATAGTTCCTCGTGAGCCTTGAACTCGGTGTACCAAACCAGTAAGCAAAAGTAAAAGCATAAAGGTTTGGAAATCCTTAAAATTTCCTGGTGGCAGCAGATTCTACCCAGTTAAACAAAATACAGAACACTTTTAAAGTGAAACTAGTCCTCCCCAATAAGGGGGACGTCACATGCCTGCTTCAAAGGCTTTGCTGCTTTAAATGCTTTGGGGTTTTTTTTAAAGCCGTGTGTGTGTGTGTGTGTGTGTGTGTTTGATTTGTTAATTCAAAACATTGGTAACGATCCAGCAGCTGTTTCCTACCCAACCAGTTCTTTGGCTTCCCTCATTAATGAAACAATTGAGAACGTTTAAACATAACATGGGAAAACAGTAATTCCTGACCTTCCACAGTGGAACGGCTCTCGCTTTGTCTGCAATTTACCTCATACCGGCAAAGCCCAGTTTGCCACAAAAACAGATTAAGGAGTATGAGCACTTATTGACAAATGAACGTGATTTACATAAAGGTTAACGCCAGTCAGGCGAGGCAAAGAGGAGCCGCCTAGGGTATGAGTTTAATGCCATTTGGCAGACTTCAATGGCTCCCCTCCCCAAACCTGCCATTCACGGGCCCCTGGAGAACGTATCGAGATGGGGGAGCAGGAGAGGGAATGAAACAAAACTCGACAACCTGAACAGAAACACAGAAGTCTGAAATGGAGGGAATCGCGGCTTGCGGTATGTGTCGGAGGGCCACGAATTGAGAAATGCTGCCTTAAATTCAACTTGTCTTTGGAGAAATGGGTGGGTAAGGGTCCATGTGCACACGCAGTTCAGAACTGGAGTTGCAAAGGGGAGGGGAAATGGAGAAAATTACAGCTGGTTTTGGTCCACCAGACCATTCTCTGGGAAGAGGCACACATTACCATCAGTTAACATGGGCGATAAGAACATAAGAACCTAAGAAGAGCCTTGCTGGATCAGAACAGTGGTCCATCTAGTCCAGCGTCCTTGTCTCACATGGTGGCCAGCCAGTTCTTCTGGAGGGTTGTCATGACCCCAGGGGGTCGTCACCTTCTGCCGTCACCCCTCTGGACTTCGGGTCCCATGAGAAGGCCCAGAGTACCCTGCCAAGCCCATCCAAAATGCCCCCCTTTAAACCGAGAACATAGGCATGATGACCAGGCAGAGAACAATTAAACAAATGGTTTATTCACACAGTACTGGAGCAAGGAACACAAGGCAAGGTGCTATAAAATATATAACAGTGTTTAAAGGCAAAATAAATGAATCTAATGCAACTACCTAGTTCACATAACTGGTTACTACTTCAAGGCCCACAGCCCTCTTAGACCAGGCCTCCTGCCAGGATGTTTCTCCTCAGACCAGACTGTCCCCTCTGTGAGACAAGACCGCAGAAGAGCAAAAGAACACAGTTTTTCCATTCAAACAGCTTAAGTCAGAATCTCCTCACACAATCTCTGGAAACTGATTGACTACAACCCTCACTATGCATTATGGGAATTGTAGGCTGTCTGCTTTCTACTCCCACACTGTACCATACTGGCTCTCACAGTAGCAGCACATGTAAAAGAAAAACAGATTTGGCTGCATTTTATTGAGCAAGGCCTAGTTCATAGCTAGGGCTGCCAACTCAAAAGTGGGAAATTTCTGGAGATTTGGGGATGGAGCCCGAGGAGGCACCTCAGTGGCAGAGTTTAAACACGCAAAGGAATGGACCATCAACTGTCTAAAGAAAATAACTCAATTTATTAAAGAAGAAATAAGGGAGAGAGGCTTAACTGACCGACTAACTGACTAACTACTGTGAGAGACAGGAACGAAGCGAGGAGGGCTCAGTTGGAGCAGGAAGTCTCCAGAGAGCCAATCAGGAGACGCGAAGGACGTGATTTGAAATTGTGGGGAGCCCCTAATGTAGCTATGCTAACTAGCAGTCCTTCAGCTGTCTCCTATAGGCTGCGCTTTTGATCTTCTTCAAGCAGGTGCACTATAGACCTTGCATATTCCAACAAGAGCCCAGCCTCCAAAGCAGCCATTTTCTCCAAGGGAACTGATCTCTGTCACTTGGAGATCAGTTGTCAATCCAGGAGATTCCCAGGCCCACCCTGGAGACTGGAAACCCTGTCCATCCAGCAGGTTATCTGCAAGGCTGAAGGGCATGTCCAATGTTCCTCCAACATGCTCCCGCCCTGGTAGGATGGAGCTGTTCCCCCAAGTTCTGAAGACAACGCTATGCCGGAGCACAGATTTGAGTGCAGCTAAGGAGAGACGGCACACCTCGTGTTGCTAGTCACAAGGAGTCTGTTGTGACAAGGTAAGAATTAAACCTGTGACAGGTTTTCCGAGTCTTGAATAGAGACTCTCAGAAGCTAATTGTAAAAGAGTCAGAGAGGATTACTCTCATATCCTTCTGAGAACTCACACCTCAAACGTGCAATCGCTAGTTACCGTGGGAAGACGTTCCGATACATAGATCGCTTAACAGTTGCCAAATCTGGGGCTCGATGGCCTTATACCCCACTGAGGTTCTCCCTGCTCCCCAAACCCCACCTTACCAGGCTCCACCCCCAAATCTCCAGGAATGTCCAAACCTGGAGTTGGCAACCCTCTCTGAAATGATGCACAAACTAAGTAAAATAACAGGAGAGGGCCTCAATTTGTGGTAAAAAAAAAGGTAAAGGTTCCCTTGCTCGAAAGCCAGTCGAATCCGACTCTAGGGTTGCGGTGCTCATCTCCGTTTCAAAGCCGAAGAGCCAGCGCTGTCCGAAGACGTTTCTATGGTCATGTGGCCGGCATGACTAAACACCAAGGCGCACGGAACGCTGTTACCTTCCCACCGAAGTGGTACCTATTGATCTACTTGCAATTTCTTGCTTTCGAGCTGCTAGGTTGGCAGGAACTGGAACTAGAGATGGGAGTTCGCTCCGTCATGTGGCACACTCGGGTCTCGAACTGCTGAACTACTGACCTTCCACAGCCTGCAGTTCAGCGTCTTAACACTTGAGCCACCGCAGCTCTAAATAACAATAAAAATTACCTGAAATTGCAAAATATTTTTTTTTTTGTAATGCTATGGGCGACTATTGAACTTGATGTCATTTAGGGCCTCAGTGTGTCTTAAATGGTCTCTAATAGCATGCAAAAAGAACTCTCTGTTCTGGCTTGGAGGAAAATTCCTTCCTGCCCCCAAAGCGGTGATCAACATTACCCTGAACGTATAAGAATGAGCCACAAGAGCCAAGCACTGACTCAACCCTTCCTGCCCTCCCGATCACAATCGGCATAAATTCACAGAATCAGCATTGCTGCCAGGTGGCTATCCAGCCTCTGCTTGAAAACCTCCAAAGCAGGAGAGCCCACCGCCTCCAGAGGAAATCTGTTCCACTGAGGAACTGCTCTGTCAGGAAGTCCTCCCTAAAGTTTAGCCGAAAACTCTTTCGATTTAATTTCAATCCGTTAGTTCTGGTCCGACCTTCTGGAGCGACAGAAAACAGCTCCGCTCCATCCTCCGTATGACAGCCCTTCAAATGCTTGAAGATGACTATCATATCACCTCTCCGTCATCTGAGAAAAGGAATTGCCAAGAACGAGCTTTTCAGGGCCTTTATCCATTTATTTATTTATAGGTCAATGTGACACTCATATGGCACCTCCGGACCCAGCAGAACATAATCTTTGATTGGTAAGGCAAAAGTGGGTACACCCCCCCGCCGCCCCACACTTTAGCAGTGGAAGGAACCATAAAGCGAGTCAGAGGAAACATTTGTGTTTTTTTTCAAAAACTAATTAAATACTGCAAAAACAACTGGCATTTTCCTGGCAACGCAACACTAAATCAATTTTTCATCACCCGATTGATGTAGACCACACGGAGTCATTACCCTCTTTGCCCTTTCTACTTCAGCCAAAAGCAAAAGAGACTCAAAGCTGCCTTTGCCATATCTGATGAAGGGAGCGTTGCCTCTTAAAGAGTTCCTACCCCGCCCCAAGACAGGAGGGCCTGGTGGGAGCTGGTCCATGGGGTCGCGAAGAGTCGGACTCGACTGTGCGACTGAACAACAACAACCCCACCCCAACCTGGATAGCCCAGGCAAGCCCAATCTCATTGGATCTCAGAAGCTAAGCAGTGCTGACTCTGGCAAGTACTTGGGAAAATGCTCCAAGGAATACCAGGGCTGGGATGCAGAGGCAGGTAATAGTAAGCCACATCTCTGAAATGTCCAGTTCCCAGTAGGGGTTGCCAGAAGTCAACCATGAGTTCCAGGCACACATGCGCACGCACGCACGCACACACAAGTTCCTACCCTAAAAATCTTGTTTGTTTCCAAGGTGCTACTGGACTCGAATTGAGCTTTTCTACTGCAGACCAGCACTGCACACTACTCTCTGCAACTTTCTCCAAGGAATTTGGAGTTCCAATTATCTAGTCTTGTTTTTTGGAGTGGAACTGATGGAATTATCAGTTGGGAAGCAAAATTACAAAGCTGTTCCATGTTTGTTTCTAATATTTCAGGTATTAGAAACTCATCAAAGACAAAATAATAAGGGGATGTTTTCATTGGGGAATCTGCTCCCCAAAGGAGAACTGGCTGAAGAATATAATGAGAAAAATATGTATATTACCCAATAATGTAAGGCCTCGGTTTGCTTGTTCGTTTTGATGAATCTGGACTGGGAAGGGATTCATACAAATCAGCATGGGATACATGCAGGATAAATGGAAATGGAGAGGGTTTTTTATTATTTCTTTCCCAAAGTATATGAAGTCGAAACAATTTGGATACAATCGTGGTCAGACTTTGTGGGTTACCTGCAGAGCTCCCTCTAAGCCATGGAGCCCTGTGAGAAAAAATTCTACTTTGTGAGTTACTGGCATGAAAGTTGAGAGCGAGCCATTTGGCTGCTGCATAAATCAGTTTGCTCTGAAGCCCTCCTTCCTGAGCGAAGACGAAAATGCATGAGCCGGAGCCTTAAAAACTGTGAGCTCGCTCACACTAACTCAGCTTAGAGGGAACATTGGTTACCTGGTGACGGATATTGGCAAAAATGTTGAGAACTTCATGGACCCTTTAAGTGTTTTAAGTGCTGTTTTCAGTTTTCTAAGATGCCGCAATTTCCCTTGCGTGAGCAATGACTAAAAGAAAGAAAAAATCTAACAAGCTAATAAATAAGATTTTTAAAATGTTTATAGTACCTAAATTCCAGAGGTAATTTTTTTTTTAAGCACTGGGTGGAACAAAACGTGTACATGAGAGCAAGAGAAGGAAGGGGGGGGGAGAAAGAGCTTGTTCTGTATTGTTCAGATTTTATTTTAACAAGAAGACCAGTAGATTTATTTTTTTAATTTATTTTATTTAGACCCCACCCTCTCCGCCGATTGCCACGGGTTCTCCTCTAATCATAGAATCACAGAATCATAGAATGTTAGAGTTCGAAAGGGACCTTGGAGATCATCTAGTCCAACCCCCTGCACTCTGCAGGAGCATAGCCCTCACAACCTAGGAATGCCAGACTCCAGATAGTGGGTGGAGATCTCCTGGGATTACCCTCTGGAGAGAAATGACTGCTTTGGAAGGTGGACTCTATGGTATTATGCGAAGAAGAAGAAGAAGGAGTAGAAGGAGAAGAAGAAGAGGAGGAGGAGGAGGAAATTGGATTTATACCCCGCCCTTCACTACCCAAAGGAGTCTCAGAGTGGCTTACAAACTCCATTCCCTTCCCCTCCCCACAACAGACACCCTGGGATGTAGGTGGGACTGAGAGAGCGCTTTCCAGAACTGTTCAGAGCTGTCCTTGAGAGAACAGCTCTGGCAGAATGATGGCTTACCCAAGGTCATCCAGCAGCTGCAAGTGGAGGAGTGCGGAATCAAACCCGGTTCTCCCAGATTAGAGTCTGCTCACTTAACCACTACACCAAACTAGCTCTCAAAGTCCCTCTTCTCCTCAAACCCCACCTTCCTCAGACTCCACCCTCACATCTCCAGGTACTTCTCAACCTGGGGCTGGCAACCCTACTCACAGCCTCAGACCCTAGTGTGACCAACCACCAGGTAGCACCGGGAGATCTCCCACTATTACAGTTGATGTCCAGATGACCAAAATCTGTTCCCCTGGAGAAAATGGCTGCTTTGGAGGATGGATTCTATGGCATTATACCCCGCTAAGACCCCTCCCCTGCCCCAAATCTGCCCTCTCCAGACTCCACTCCCCAAATCTCCAGGTATTTCCCAACCCAGAGCTGGCCACCCTATCAGACCCCCGTATCGGAAGGATCATTTATGGACCCAAGCCCCAGCTGAGATGGGGCAGCAGTGCCAAATGAAGATAGCGGTAGACAGAAGTAGAGTATTCATTATGGCTGCGATCCTACACACAATTATACCCGAAATAGGTGCGAATGTCAGGCGGATTTAAAGGGCGCAATCAGACAACAACATCTGGAAAGCGCCCCACAGCTGTCGGCAATCCGTTCTGCTCCGCCGCAGAAGTGGAATTAAAAGACACTGGGGGGAAATCCAGTAGTTAATGGGTTGCGGCGGGCCACGGACAGACTTCCTGTGTCTGATCGCTCCAGCGCACTCTCATGGAGTTGGGATGGTCTGATCAGGCTATCCTGATTCTGTGCCATTTTCCCCCCCTTCACAGTATGTGCATCATCTCAAACTCCATAGGGAGCCCTCGGTGTGGAGGTGTGATTCATCAATCCCTCAGTTAAGCGCATGAGGGGGAAACGGCACAAACCCCCCCGACTCACCCGCAGTTGCGTCTGATCACGCACTGACGGACTGTGCCCGCAGCTTCAAAGGGAGGTGTGTTCCTGCAACTGCAGATCAAATTCCTCCAGAGGAAATAGCCTCGCTCCCCCCCCTTTTTCTGGCACGCAGGGGTCGTTTCGTAGAAAAAGAGCTAGGGGGACTCATTAGCATAACCCATTAGCATATGCCACACCCCCTGACATCACCGGAAGTGTGTCATAAGGCCACACCCCCTGACATCACCGGGAGTGTGTCATAAGGCCACACACCCCGCCCCCAACGGTCCCGGCCGCCACTGCCGGCCTTGCAGCTCCACTGCCGAGCCCCATGAGGGGCCTGGCGGTGTACCTGCAAGGCCGGCGGGAGTGCAAGGAAGCCCCACTAAGGCTCTCCCTGGCCCCAGGCAGACAGGGGTGGGGAGAGGCGGGGAGGAAGCCACTTTTCATCATGTGCCCCGCCCCCCGTACCTCACCCGGGGGAACTGCGATCCCCCCTGAAATTACCTCTGCTGGCACGTATGACCGCAACCTATAATTAGGCCCAAAGTATCTTCTTTGGGAAAATGTTCAGAGTCCAACATCCAATCCTAGTTTTCAAAACAACAACAACAACAAAAGCAATATCTTTTTTTTTTAAGGACACTTGAATCAAGTGATTTCTTATCTGTGTTTTTAGCTGTTTTCACTTCATATTTATGTTTTTGTTTTATTGTTGAACTGATCTGCATTTCTGGAAAAGTGGTACAGAAATAGCTGAAACATTTTCCTTCAGGAGTCTGGTAAGATGATACAGGAATTGTCTATTATTTATGCACCCATCTACTGAACGAATAAATCCACCAAATATCCTTTGCAGATAAAAAAAACAAACCCAACACTTTTTTTCGTGTCTGCATGCAGCACCTCAAATTAAAAATGCATTATTGCTTGATAATTATTGCGATAATAACTATAAATGTCTAATGTAGCGCTTGTGCTTACTAGGCAATCGACCCTCCTGTTTGTTTGGCGCTCTTAGTCCTCTGGGGATGGTTAATTACAAATGCTATCCATTATCTGACAGTAATAACTACGGCATCCAGTATTATTACCTGATTAATCAAATATGACGGAATGAGAGAGTAAAAAAAAATAGAGAGAAAAGGAGACTGATGGAATGGCTTATATGATGTACAAAGTAAACAGGGAAGATAAAATGTTTGTTCAGCACATTAAAACCCACGTCAAAAGGACGGTACAGACAATACATCACTTCTTCAAAGAGTTCCACCATTGCAGAAATCTCTGTGGGGACTTGCAGATTTTTTCTCAAGTTGTGCTCCTTTATACTTTCTACTTTAACTAACAGAACTTCTTTCAAAGTAATTCTGGAATTGTTGCATGTCCAGTTTGTCAGAGCTGTCAGATTCTTTGCTCTGTTGCCCCCACACCACACCACACCACACCACACCACACACCTTTATGAAACACTACAAAACAAGCAACTCTGATTCTACAGGTAGGATTGCATCGAGACTGTTGTTGTGAAAAAGCAAAGAAACTGTTATTGTTCGTTGTTTTACTGAATTGTATGCATGTTGCTATGTATTAGGAGAACACCACATTAAAAAGACGTTTAAAAAGGCGAAAGAGGGGGCGAAGCTTTAGACGGCATAAAGGAGATAAGAAAGGAAAGGACCCCAAAGTTTAAAACTTTCTTTTTTTCTTCTTTTTTTCGGATTACACTTTGGAAGAGAAACTAATCCCAGAAGGACATTACTAATATACTAATTGCCATATTCAACTGAAACAGAAGAAAAAGAAGAATGTCTGGCGGTAGAAGAAACTATGGACTACTAACTTTTAATAATAAAAGAGTAATATACTAATACATTAACACCACTCAATCTTTTCTTTATCCCTCTGTATACCCTTCCCTTTTTTTTCTAATTTTTAAGCGAAATATCTCTCCTCTTTAGGAGAGGGAATAAATCATTTTTTAAAAAAAGATAGACTGTTGTTGTGAAAAAGCAAAGAAACTGTTATTGTTCGTTGTTTTACTGAATTGTATGCATGTTGCTGTGTATTAGGAGAACACCATTGGGTGTTAGTGGGGGAGAGATGCCAGCTTCCGGGCGGGACCCTGGGGACCCCATAAGAAAAGCTATATCTGATCATGCCAATGGCCCATCCAGTCCAACACACCTTGGGCAAGCCGTAGTTCTGATAAGAGCTGTCCTTGAAAAAGCGCCGTTTCTGTCAGAGCTCTCTCAGCCCCACCTACCTCACAGGGTGTCTGTTGTGGGGAGGGGAAGGGAAAGGAGTTTGTAAGCCGCTCTGAGACTCCTTTGGGTAGTGAAGGGGCAGGGTATAAATCCAATTTCCTCCTCCTCTTCTTCTCCTCCTCCTCCTCCCTGTGTTATACAGTGCCCCAAACCCAGGTGCCATCAGGAGGGCCACCAGTGGGGCCAGAACTCCAGAAGCCCTCCCAGTGTTGCCCCCTAAGCACTGAGAATACACAGCATCACTATCCCAGACATACTGTTCCATTCCATCAATACCTCATGGACCTCTGTTCCAGATGTTTATCCAATCTCCTCTTGAAGCTGTCTATGCTTGTCGCTGCCGCCACTTCCCACAGCAGTGAATTCCACTTGTTAATTACTGTTTGGGCGAAGAAGTCCTTCCTTTTATCTGTTCTTATCCTACTGCTCATTAATTTCATTGAGCGAACCACGAGTTTCTTGTATCGTGAGAAAGGGAGAAAAGGGCTTCTTTCTCTACTTCCTCTAGCACATGCATAATGTAGTAAACCTCTGTCATGTCACCCCTCAACTGCCATCTCTCCAAGCTAAAGAGCCCGAACCTCTTTAACTTTTTCTTCATAGGGCAAGTGTTCCATCCCCTTAATCAACTTAGGCCCCTGCCACACCAGGGGGAGGGGGATAGCACGGGTAAAGTGCGGCTTTCTAAAGCCGCACCAAAAGAGAGACACGGCGGTGAGATCACATAGATCCCCTGAGCCGCCGCGCACTTCCTCCCCGGCACGATCAGATGCCGGGGGGAAGCCACTGAAGAAAGAGCACGACAGTCGAACTGCGCATGTGTGCGCATGCGCAGTTCGGCGGGGAACCTGGATTGATCCGGATGACGTCCGCGGCGGCGATCCCACGGCCGCGCTTGCAGCAGTGCTTCAGGTAAGTCCTCCTCTGTAGGAGGTTCTTTTTTGCAGCGGGTTTTCCGGGTTTAGGGACAGATCGGGGACAGGTGCGCGCCGCTTCCCAGATGTTGCGGTGAGACCGCGCCCGTTTGCTGTGCCCCCGATCCGTCCCTCTCCCAGGCCAGAGTCTCCCGTGTGACCGGGGCCTTAGTTCCCCGGGTATTATGATACCGTCTGATCTGTTTTCAGTCCCCTTCCTAATAAACCCCAGCATAGCATTTGCCTTTTTTATCGCAGTCACATACTCAGTCGACATCTTCAGTGAGTCATCAACCATGACTCCAAGATGGGGCAAGTGATGCACTGTATTCTTTGTGCTGGGGGGGCAACAGTGGGAGGGTGTCTAGTGTCCTGGCCCCACTGATGGACCTCCTGATGGCACCTGGTATTTTTGGCCATTGTGTGACAGAGTGTTGGACTGGATGGGCCATTGGCCCGATCCAACATTGGCTTCTCTTATGTTCTTATAGATAGGGACTCTTGGTCTGGGGCAAGTGATGCTCTGTCTCCTTGGTGCTTGGGGTGGGGGCAACAGTGGGAGGGCTTCTAGTGTCCTGGCCCCACTGCTGGACCTCCTGATGGCACCTGGTATTTCTGGCCACTGTGTGACAGAGTGTTGGACTGGATGGGCCACTGGCCTGATCCAACACTGGCTTCTCTTATGTTCTTATGTTCTCTTATGGGGCAAACTGCACATATGTAGTAGGGCTGCCAGCCTTCAGACAGGGCCCGGGTATCAATGCTCCCACTATGCTGTGGAGTCTTGTGAGCAAAAATCCTCCTTTGTGAGCTGCTGGCATGAAAGTTGTGAGCGAGCCATTTGGCTGCTGCATGGATTAGTTTGCCCTGGAGCCCTCCTTCCTGAGCGAAGGCAAAAACGTGTGAACCGGAGGTTAAAAAAACTGTGAGCCAGCTCACACTACAACTCAGCTTGGAGGGAACACAGCTGGAGATCCCCCGCTTTTACAACTGACCTCCAGCTGACAGAGATCAGCTCCCCTGGAGAAAATGGCTGCTTTGGAGGGTGGACTCTGTGGCATTGTACCATGCCCAGGTACATCTCCCCTCCCCAAATCCCACCCTCTCCCGGATCCACCCCCAAAGTCTCCAGGTATTTTCTAACTCAGAGCTGGAAATCCTAATATGTAGTGCTTAGTACAAAACTCAATCCTGAGGACGGCGGAAGAGAACAATGGGAAGTAAGAAGGGCTCTTTTTGTAGCAGGAACTCCATTGCATATTAGGCCACACACCCCTAATGTAGCCAATCCCCCAAGAGCTTACAGAGCTCTTCTTACAAGAGCTACTGTAAGCTCTTGGAGGATTGGCTACATTAGGGGAGTGTCGCTTAATATGCAAATGAGTACCTGCTACAAAAAGAGCCGAAGACGAGAGTTTCAGAAGCATTCATTCTTTAAAATGAGAGGAAATCTATGGCAACATAGACACACTTTCCTGCTTCAATGGTAGACTTACTTTGGACCTGACATTACTTTTTGGACTATGATCAACCCCCCCCCAACACACACACCCCATCTGTAAACGGGTATAGCAGTAGCTCCTCACACTGAGTCCACTAGGACTCGGACAATAAATGTTTCAGAAGGACTCGGCAAAGTGCTTTGCAAATTAAAATTCCATATAAATTATTATTAATAATCACAGGGCACTAAAATGGATGAATTATCGTTAATAATCATAATGTTCCAAGGCAGCTCCAAATCAATTTTACATTCACAGCATGGCCCATTCATTATACACAATGCATGATATTATAGTGTGCTGGAGTGCCTTCTAATTACTAATAATGCATTATAATTGCAACACACAATCACGGAGCCTGTGTGGAACCAGTTAACGTTGCCCCCACCCCGCACTTTACAATGAATAAAAAATTATGGCTCTGTTGTAGAGCTGCCAGCTCCGGGTTGGAAAATAGCTGGAGATTTGGGGGGGTGGAGCTTGAGGAGGGTGGGGTTTGGGGAGCGGAGGGACTTCAGTGGAGTATGGTGCCAAATCTCCACCTTCCAAAGTGGCCATTTTCTTGAGGCAAACTGATCTCTGTGACCTGGAGAACAGTTGTAATCCCAGGAGATCTCCAGCCATCACCTGGAGGTTGGCAACTCTACTCTGTTGTAATTGTCTGGAGGGTGATTGGGCATATGGGGGAGGGGCTTTCTGTCCCCTGCTACTAACAGGCCCATATAATACATGCAATAAGCAATACAAGCCAGTTTTGCCAGTTTGGTGTCGTGGTTAAGTGCGTGGACTCTAATCTGAGAGAACAGGGTTTGATTCCCCACTCCTCCACTTGCACCTGCTGGATGACCTTGGGCAAGCTGTAGTTCTGATAAGAGGTGTTCTTGAAAAAGAGCAGTTTCTGTCAGAGCTCTCTCAGCCCCACCTACCTGATAGGGTGTCTGTTGTGGAGAGGGGAAGGGAAAGGAGTTTGTAAGCCACTCTGATACTCCCTTGGGTAGTGAAGTAAAGGTAAAGGTTCCCTTGCTCGAAAGCCAGTCGAGTCCGACTCTAGGGTTGGGGTGCTCATCTCCGTTTCAAAGCCAAAGAGCCAGCGCTGTCCGAAGACATTTCCATGGTCATGTGGCTGGCATGACTAAACACCAAGGCGCACAGAACGCTGTTACCTTCCCACTGAAGTGGTACCTCTTTATCTACTGGCAATTTATTGCTTTCGAACTGCTAGGTTGGGTCGTGAAGGGCAGGTATAAATCCAACCTCTTCTCTCTCTCTCTCTCTTCTCTTCTTGCACCATACTGTTCTTTTGAATGGGGAAACATGGTAGGCATCTTGGCGCATAGTCACATACACAATGTGCCACAGTTCTTTGGACCCCATCTCCAAAACAAAAGGCGTCTCTGCCTTTTTGCAGATAAACATCCCAAAATTTCCAGAGGGAGGCGGAAGTACGCGCGCGTGCACACACACAATGACAATATCCCTAAGAATCATTTCCTATATGGTTTGAGAATCAAAGACAACCCACTGTCCTCGCTCCCAGTACACACAATTTATTATACATTCCCCATTTTGTTTATCTCCAGTTGAACAGAAGCAGGTCTTGAAAAACAACAACAACAAGAAGGGACAAGTAATTACTTCTGGAGGATCTATTCATGAATCCACCTGTTATGCAGTTAAGTTACATTTGTTTCACGCTCTCCCCTTCCCTCCCTCCCTCCATTTCCACATTATATATTGTATTCACAGAGGAGACTGCCGAAATAGAAAACCCATCTTACAGCTTGCCTTCCTCAGCAAAAGCGTATGTAATAGAGCCAGGTGCAAAAGTTGATGCCCCCCCCCCACCCTGGTCTCTTTTGAGATAACACTTTGCTTCTCTTTCCATTGTGGAACACCAGATGCCTGTTAATGAAGCCCTCTTGTCTGTGTACACCTGACCAATGTTCCCTCTAAGCTGAGTTAGTGTGAGCTAGATCACATTTTTTTAGCCTCCAGCTCATACATTTTTGTCTTAGCTTAGGGAGAAAAACTTGACAATGTACCTTCAAATCATAATAATTCAAACCTCACATACACACTCTCTCTCTCTCTCTCCCCCTCCCTCCCTCCCTATCTATCTATCAGTCTATCTATCTATCTGTCTGTCTGTCTGTCTGTCTGTCTGTCTATCTATCTATCTATCATCTATCATCTATCTATCATCTATCTATCTAATACTGCTCATACGGCTATCACCCTAAGCAGAAATTAGAACCAAAGAATTTTTTTAAAAAATACTTTACTCTGTATTATTTCTCTTATATTTGATTATTGAGCCTATGAGTTTTGCCACTGAGAGGGTGACACGATCATTGGTATCCGATAGTAGCCATGACACCTGAGCTCGCACATTTAGCAGTTCCATATCTTCCAGTAAAGGGGTGACTAAATCAGCCCTCAACTCATCGAATACAGGGCACTCCATAATCATAACCTCACATAGTAGAGTATCTGAGTAACAAAAGCAAAGACCCCGGAGTTAGGGTTGCCAAGTCGAAAATCGTCGGGAGCGGGGGACTCCCGTCTGGCGTCCTATGCGCATGCGCCGCACGCACGTCACCAGGAAGTGACGTTATGATGCCGGGCACGCGGATGGTCGTGGCCCCGCCCCCAGCATAACGTCACTTCCTGGTGACACACACGCCGGGGTGGGGTTCCCCCCGGGGCCTGATCCACCGCCGCCGGGGAACGGGCCTCTGGGGTGGGGGTTTCCCCACCCCCCAGGGGGGACTTGGCAGCCCTACCCGGAGTTGAGACCTCAGAACTGAAGTGAGCTGCCATCAGGTCTGACGTCCAGCAATGCTGCATCAGCGCATGCGACACAGACGTGTACTTCAATCACCAGTGCTTAGCCAAAAGAGGGTTGGCTGTTTGATGGATTTGCTGGAGTGCATGCTCAGCTTAAGGCAGAAGACCATGGCAAGCTGTTTCTTGGTCTTGATTTCAACCAGCAGAAGCCTTGAGAAGGCGATTCACGATGCCAAGAGACTCAACTGGTGCTGCTTGGATCGGCATGTCAAGAGGACTGTGTGCAAAGTACTTAAGGAGGACATGGAAAGAGAATGCCCTTGAGAAACAAGACAGACGAAGAAAGAAGGAGTGATCTGTTTGGATGAGTTTGGAGACTAGGTCAAAATAAGAACATCAGAAGTTCCCTTCTGGATCAGTGCAGACCAGCAGTCCATCTAGTCCACCATCCTACCTCACACAGTGGCCAACCAGGTCTTCTAAGGTCCAACAACAGGGCATAAAGGCCTTTACCTGATGGGGCCTCCTGGCACTGTGCTTCAGAGGCAAAGGGCCTCTGAATGTGGAAGTTCCCTTTAGTCACCATGGCTAGTAGCTACTGATAGACCTCCCCTCCATGTATCTATTGAATCCTCTTTTAAAGCTATCTGTACCGCTGGTAATGAAATCCACCTTTTAATCACTCACTGGGTGCGTTCAGACGGGGGATTTACAACGGTTAGGGTGCCGGTTCCAACCGGTGTACTTACGGGCGTTCAGACGGCGAACATCTGCCTCCCGTCCCTAACCGTTGTAAATCCCTTTACACCGTTGCACTCTGCCACTAGGTCCGAAGTGGTGGTAAACAGAGTGC
>NW_015168713.1:315380-321088 GCF_001447785.1 Gekko japonicus
AAGTTCTTACTTTAAAATTTAAAATGTAGGGGGGGGGGTTGAGCATGCGCAAAAATCGCCATTCTCTGAATGGCTGCCTGTGCGCATGCTCAAACAGTCCTTAAAAAAAAAAACCGCCGACGCCCGCAGCGTGTGAGCGGGCATCCACCAGAGGGCTCCGCAGACAGGAGGGTGAGTCTGATCGCGTTTCTGCCGGCATAAATTGCACCGGTTCCAACCGGTGCAGTTTATGCCGGCAGAAACGCCCCGTCTGAACGCACCCACTGTGTAAAGAGGTATTTCCTTTTGCCAGTCCTGAATCTACTGCTTCATTAGATGCCCTCAAGTTCTGGTATTTGGGGAGAGAGAGGGAAAAATGGAATCACTGATGGTATAGTTTGAAGGCTACAATTTTGAGATGGCACTCTTGGACAAAGAAAGATGAAACAGGGAAAAGATCACTGTATTTTTAATGAATAGAAATCCCTCCCCCCCCCAAAAAATCAAGGGAACAATGAACAACACCCTGGCCATTTTTAAAAAACCATTTTCTGCTCAAATCCTAAAAGTACCAGCTTTGGAATTCCGCAAATACGTTTCTATACAGAGAGAGACAAGTGTGCACTTATTACTGAGAGCTCTTGATAGTATTGGCAACAAGTTCAGTGGCTTAAAGAATGTGTTTGGGGACATTCTACTCTATAAGAACTCCTTTCATTAGAACACCATTGAGCCATAACACATTGAAAGCGTATACAATTGTCTTTAAGTGAACCTGAGCTTCCCACAGAGTGTGAAATCCTGGTCCCGCGGCAGTAATCAAAGCGGAGGGGTCAACCCACGTCACAATTTGCCAGTCTTGCGATATTTCCTAAACTATTAGCATGTGAGAGAAACCCTTTTCCAAAAGGAGAGAAAGTGTGGGATAGATTACCTCTAATCACGGAGGCTGAATAACCACCCTCATGAGTTTCTGGTGTCTTTCGCAAATTGAGAGCTATGATAACGGCACTGGCTCCATTATGTAAAGTGTTTGCTATTGTGATCGCACACCTAAAGTGGTTCCAAATCAATTTCCCATTCACAGCAGGTGGGCTTCACGATACACAATGATGGTAATTTGGTTAGAGCAGTCGGAGAACTTCATCCTTGTGCTTAATCTTTGCATCGCCAAGAGTTAGGGATTGCATACAACTTCACGGGAACACAGACTGGTTGCTCGTTCTTGAATTGGGATCGAGGTGGAGGAAATCTTCTCCATCTATCATCCTTCCCATCAAAAAAATGCAGCTGCATATCTTATTAGCATAGCCCCCAAAGGGGGCAGGCATCACTTCGTCGGCCCTTCTAATTTTTCTCTGAAATGCCTTTGCTTCATTTACATGTGGCATTGAAGTTCTGTGCTCCGTTTTTCTATCCTTTCCCTCACACTTTCATTTTGTTTTAGGATACCTGGAGCACAAAGAGGTGGTAGAATAGATTACACCACTTTTTGACCACTAGAAGAAGAAGAGATTGGATTTGTACTCCACCCTTCACTACCCGAAGGAGTCTCAGAGCGGCTTACAAACTCTTTTCCCTTCTCCTCCCCACAATAGACACCCTGTGAGGTCGGTGGGGCTGAGAGAGCTCTTGACAGAAACTGCTCTTTTTCAAGGACAGCTGTGCTGGAACTATGGCTTGCCCAAGGTCATCCAGCAGCTGCGAGTGGAGGAGTGGGGAATCAAGCCCGGTTGTCCCAGATTAGAGTACATACACTTAACCACTACACCAAAGAAGAAGAAGGAGGAGGAGAAGAAGAAGAAGACGAGAAGGAGGATGAGGAGATTGGATTTATACCCTGCCCTTCACTACCTGAAGTAGTCTCAGAGTGGATTAAAAACTCCTTTCCCTTCCTCTCCCCACAACAGACACCCTGTGAGGTAGGTGGGGCTGAGAGAGCTATGACAGAAACTGCTCTTTTTCAAGGACAGCTCTTGTCAGAACTTTGAGGATTTGTACAGAAAATGATTTTTTTTTAAAATGGCCAGGGTTTTGTTCATCGTTCCCTTGAATTTGGGGGGAGGGATTTCTATTGATAAACAAATGCAGTGATCTTTTCCCTGTTCCATCTCCATTTCCTTTGCTCTCCCCCTCCCCTTTAACTTTCCAAAACATGAAGCATAAAAGCTACATATTTTTCAAGAGTGAAAACCTTTGGGCCAGGTTACTCCAACAAAGACACAGCCTGGCAAATCTAATAAGGTATGTTTTGAGAACAACAGCTCCGCACATTAAGAGTCCCACTTTGCCTCCAAGTACTGAGAGCACTTAAGCGTCACCATAAGCTATGCTTGGGAGGAGAGGGTTGGTGCAGTAGCATAATAATCATATTTCCTTGGTGCTGTCAGCCAATTCTCCCCATTGTAAATTAACAGGAGCTTTCCTTCTGATTGAGCCGAGAGCAGATTTAAGCATTTATCAATAGTATAAGTGAGTAAAACTAAACAAAATATCCTGCCACCGATGAAGCTATCTCTCCCTTATAATAAAGCAGTAGTGGGGACCAACGTTCTAAAATGCCCGCCTTTAGTGTTTGGCCGGAAGAACTGCCACTCAGAAGACACTGGCTGGGTTGACTGGCTGCTTTGTGCAGTCCCGCCCAGTGTTTCAAGGTCTTTTGCATATGGAAGCTGATTGGACTTCACTCCATTCCACACCTCAAACTCCCCCCCCCATCGTACAGGAGGCAGCAATCACCACCATCCCAAAGAAAAAGAAATGTAAGAAAGCAAAGTGGCTTTCTGATGAGGCTTTACAAATAGCAGAGGAAAGAAGGAAAGCGAAAGGCAAAGGCGAAAAGGAAAGATTTACCCAACTGAACGCAGATTTCCAGAGAACAGCAAGGAGAGATAAGGAGGCCTTCCTGAATGAACAGTGCAAAGTAATAGAAGAAAACAATAGAATGGGAAGGACTAGAGATCTCTTCAAGAAAATTGGAGAAATCAAGGGAGCGTTCCATGCAAAGCTGGCCATGATAAAGGACAAAAACGGTAGGGACCTAACAGAAGCAGAAGAGATTAGGAAAAGATGGCAAGAATACACAGAAGAACTATACAAGAAAGACCTCGATGTCCTTGACAACCACGACGGTATAATCACTGACCTCGAGCCAGACATCCTGGAATGTGAAGTTAAATGGGCCTTAGAAAGCATTGCTAACAACAAAGCTAGTGGAGGTGATGGTATTCCAGTTGAGCTATTCAAAGTCTTAGAAGATGATGCTGTTAAAGTGCTGCACTCCATTTGCCAGCAAATTTGGAAAACGCAACAGTGGCCACAGGATTGGAAAAGGTCAGTATACATTCCAATCCCAAAGAAGGGCAATGCCAAGGAATGTTCAAACTATCGCACAATTGCACTCATATCACACGCTAGCAAGGTCATGCTCAAGATCCTACAAGCTAGGCTTCAACAGTACGTGGATAGAGAACTGCCAGAAGTACAAGCTGGGTTTCGAAGAGGTAGAGGAACTAGAGATCAAATTGCCAACATTCGCTGGATTATGGAGAAAGCAAGAGAGTACCAGAAAAATATCTACTTCTGCTTCATTGACTATGCTAAAGCTTTTGACTGTGTGGATCACAACAAACTATGGCAGGGCCTTAAAGAGATGGGAGTACCAGACCACCTCACATGTCTCTTGAGAAACCTGTATAAGGGCCAAGAAGCGACAGTTAGAACCGGATATGGAACAACTGATTGGTTCAGCATAGGAAAAGGAGTACGACAAGGATGTATATTGTCGCCTTGCTTATTTAATATATATGCAGAGTACATCATGCGAAATGCTGGCCTGGATGAATCACAAGCGGGAATTAAGATTGCTGGGGAAAAGATCAACAACCTCAGATATGCAGACGATACCACTCTGATGGCAGAAAGTGAAGAGGACCTCAAGAGCCTCTTGCTCAGGGTAAAAGAGGAGAGCGCAAAAGTGGGCTTGAAGCTCAACATCAAAAAAACTAAGATCATGGCATCCGGCCCCATCACTCCTTGGCAAATAGAAGGGGAAGTCGTGGAAGTAGTGACAGACTTCACGTTCCTGGGATCCCAGATCACCGCAGACTGTGACTGCAGCCATGAAATTAAAAGACGCCTGCTCCTTGGGAGGAAAGCAATGGTGAACCTAAACAGCATGATAAAAAGTAGAGACATCACCCTGCCAACAAAAGTCCCCAGGTCCTGATGGCACCTGGTATTCCCAGTAGTCATGTATGGCTGCGAGAATTGGACTATAAGGAAGGCCAAGCACCGAAGAATAGATTCTTTTGAACTATGGTGCTGGAGAAGACTCTTGAGAGTCCCTTGGACTGCAAGAAGAACAAATCAGTCAATCCTCAAAGAAATCAACCCTGACTGTTCCCTGGAAGGCCAGATAATGAAACTGAAGCTCAAATACTTTGGCCACCAAATGAGAAGGGAGCACTCACTGGAGAAGACCCTGATGCTGGGAAAGATTGAAGGTCAAAGAAGACGGGGACGGCAAAGGATGAGATGGTTAGACAGTGTCATAGATGCAATGAACATGAAGTTGAGCAAACTTCAGAGGACAGCGGAAGACAGGAAGGCCTGGCGTGATCTGGTCCATGGGGTCACAAAGAGTCGGACTCGACTGTGCGACTGAACAACAACAAATAGATAGGAACTCACAGGCTGGGGCAGGTATTGCACTGTATTCTTGGTGCTTGGGGGGGGCAACATTTGGAGGGCTTCTAGTGTCCTTACCCCAGTGCTGGACCTCCTGATGGCACCTGGTATTTTTGGCCACTATGTGACAGAGTGTTGGACTGGATGGGCCTTTGGCCTGATCCAACATTGGTGTCTCTTATGTTCTTATGTAAGTGCTGGAAGCTGACAAGATAGTTTTTTCTTTTAAAAAAACAACTTGAAAATCTGGTCCTTGCTGGAACTGATATTTAAATACAGAAGGAGGAAAAGAGAAAGAGGAAAAGACCCAGTACTGTTGATGAGCCATTACAATTTATTTATTTATTTATTTATATTTATTTACAGAATTTATACCCTGCCATTTGGCCCTCGTTGTGGTTATCAAGGCTGCTAACAGACTAAAAATGCACATCATAAAAACTCATCTTGGAAACCATTGGAACCAAAACATAAACATATCATTTAAACAACTAAAACCTACATGTACAATACAATAAAACACACATGCATAAATGCAGTTGAAAACAATTTACCCAGAACTTGGGTGCTAGCTGATCAGCTATTTGCCAATTTGCCCCAAATACGCTTCTTAAAACAAGTCATATCATTTCCACATGATTTGCTGTGAGAACTTGTGCATGACTGGGTGTTAGGAATGTGTTGGTCAGGAACCTTCAGTGCTGTGTACTGGACTCTGCTGTAATGGTTATTCCATCTTGCCATGCATACTCTTAGTGCATAAACAAAGTTAGAGTCCGATGGCACCAACAAAGTTTTATTTAAAGTCTTAAAGGCGCCATTGTACTCTAACTTTGTTCTATTGCTTCAGACCAACACAGTTACCAACCTTGATCTATCTTAGTGCACAAAGATGGTGATAACCTTTTGATTACTCTATGTCATTGACCTGAAGACAGCCAGTCTCCTATAGATATTCATATGAGAACTTCCTTCCTTCCTTCCTTCCTTCCTTCCTTCCTTCCTTCCTTCCTTCCTTCCTTCCTTCCTTCCTTCCTTCC
>NW_015168713.1:321144-370189 GCF_001447785.1 Gekko japonicus
CCTCCCTCCCTCCCTCCCTCCCTCCATTTTCCTGTTTGTCCTTTTTTCTCTCCTCTCCCTCCTCCCTCTCTCCCTATGAATTTTAATCCCACCCTTCCTTTAAGAAAGGCATTTTACAACATTCTCCTCTCTTTTTCAACTTACAGTATCCCTGTGTGATAGGCTCAGGCTGAAGCGCCTGGCCCTAGGTCACCAGATAAGCTCCATGGCTGTGTGGGGATCCGAACCTGGTTCTTCAAGACCCTAGACTAACAATTGCACTGTGGTGGCCCTCAGGTTCAAGTCCCCCTTTGCCCATGATGGTGACCTTTTCCCCAGTCACTCTCTCACACCCTAACCCCTTTCTCAAGAGGATAATGTTAGGGAAGGGAGAAGCTTTTATGCTGCCTTGAGTGCTACGAATAAGGGTAGGATAGAAATATAGTGGTGGTAATCAGTGTTCCCTCTAGTTTAGTTAGTGTGAGCTAGCTCATATTTTGTTAGCCTCCAGCTCACACATTTTTGTCTTAGCTCGGGAAGGAGGGCTCCAGAGCAAACTAATTGATGCAGCAGCCAAATCGCTCACTCACAACTTTAATGCCAGGAGCTCACAAAGTAGAATTTTTGCTCACAAGACTCCACGGCTTAGAGGGAGCACTGGTGGTAATTAAGTGCGGATGGAAATTAAGGACCGTGTCCTTCCATACTCATATCACACGGTTGGCTTTTAAGTAGCCAATTTCTGGATCTCCAGATACAAACATTTACAACACTGGACTGTTCTAGATACAGGTTGATTTGTTGCAAGATCTCTCTCTCTCTCTCTCTCTCTCTCTCTCTCTCTCTCTCTCTCCATCTCCCTCTCCCACACACACTCACACACACACACACACAGTCGCAATCCCCCTTTTCATTCCATACTTTCTTCTCCATAAAACATGAAGATCAAAGTTTCTTTAGTCATTTTCTTCCGTGCAGGCACTGAATTCCCTTGTAATACCATCCATCCCATGTGCAGGTTGAGAAAATGCTCAGCATATTAATGAGGCTCACTTACAAAGCTTAAGACTGTTAGCTCTGGCATAAAGGGATAGATTGGCTGGGGCGTTTCGCTGAGCCCTTCCTCAATAAGCAATTTCACGTGGCCACAATGGTTCACTTTCAGTGGGGGGAAAGGGATACCATAGATCATTAGGCGAGGGAGAACTCAATGGGGCAAGATCAAGAGTGGAGCAGGAAGGGAGAATGGCTATTATGCTATGGCGGGAGGGAGCTCGACTCCTCTTATCTGAAATTGTAAAGCCTTTGCTTGAAACACTTGCTGGATATAATCCCTCGTGTCTCAAAGTAAAATGACAATCCGTCTACACAATGCCTTATTCCTGTAACAAGTCACTTCTTTAAAGGTTCTCTTTGCTCTGCCACATTTATTTTGTGGGACTTACAATAGAGATACTCTCAGTCACATGGAGTTTCTTTGGCAACACAGGTGTTCTGAAGGTTATCCTTGCGACTGAGGACTTAAGCAGAAGAGAGACTGGCTGTGTCTCATTCCATCCAGAAAGCAATAATTTTTTAAAAATTAGATACATGCATAGCCTCGCTTTGCCATGGGGATGTGCAGGGAATAGAGATGCGGTTTAACCCTTCAGCCTCCATTCCAAATCACTATTCAAAACCACCCGCACCCCATTTCTGCCATTAACATTTTAAAGGAGAAAATGCAAGCTTTTTAGAGATTTCATTTCACCGTTAAAATTCGAGTCACAGACTTCAGCCTCCATTCCAAATCACTATTCAAAACCACCACCACCCCCATTTCTGCCATTAATATTTTAAAGGAGAAAATGCAAGGTTTTTAGAGATTTAATTTCACCGTTAAAATTCGAGTCACAGCGTGGGGAGAGATGGTTTCGATTGGCAAAACTGAGAGGAGGTGGGAAGGCTAAGCCTCTTCCTTCCCCGCATGTCCCAAAGGCAGAGTAAGGATGCATGAGTAAGGATAAAGATGCACCAAAATGGTCTGCATTGTGCGGATGGACTGAGATGTGTGATCATCTCTCTGGCTGAGCCATGAGAAAAAAAATACTTCTTTGCACAGCAAGATATTAAAATGTGGGATTCACTGTTTGGAGTCCCGTTGCCAGAGCGACGTGTAGCGTCACATCCTGGCGACGGCGGTGCAACGTGTATCGCTGTCCCCCGTGGCAGGGATCCTGTGAAGATGTGCGGATCCCCCGCCGTGGCTTGGCAGCCCTAAGTTAGAGGATGTGGGGGGTGTTACTAGCCTTCGGGCAGGATCCTAAGGAAAGATAATTTTTTAAAGGGTATGTTTGCCGATCCCCAACATTATTGGGGCAGGGATCCTGTGAAGATGTGTGGATCGCGGATTGGCAGCCCTAAGTTAGAGGATGTGGGTGGTGTTACTAGCCTTCAGGCAGGATCCTAAGGAAAGATAATTTTTAAAGGGTAAGTTTGCCGATCCCCAACATTATTAGCTCACTAACCTTGAAACAGCAGCCATACTTGACCAGACAGCCCGATATTCTCAGAGCTTGGAAGAAAAGCAGGGTCAACGACGCTTGGATGGGATCTAAGGAAAGCTGAGGCTGCTATGCAGAGGCAGGCCATGGCAAACCACCTCTGCTCGTCTCTCGCCTCGAAAGTCCTATGAGCTGGAACTCCACGGGGTTGCCCTGTGTCAGTTCCAACTGGACGGGAGTGGGCCATGGCAAACCACCTCTGCTCGTCTCTCGCCTCGTGTCAGTTCCAACTGGACGGGCGCACTTGACCTCTGACCTTGAAACGACAGAGCCCTTGTGATGTTTTCAGACAAAGGAGCGTAGTGAGTGATTATTGATTCCTAGAGAGCAGGGCTCTTTTTGTAGAAAAAGCCCAGCAGGAACTCATTAGCATAATAGGCCACACCCAGCAGCAGAAACTCATTAGCATATTAGGCCACACCCCTGATTGCACCACTCATTAGCATATTAGGCCGCATCCCCATGTTACCAGAAGTGTGGTCATCCAGCCACACCCACCTTTTGCTTCTTATTCTGTTTACCTTGTTTGTTGTCAAAACGGAGGGCTTTTTTGTTGCAGGAACTCCTTTGCATGTTAGGCCACACACCCCTAATGTAGCCAATCCTAATGAGTTTCTACTGCTGGGTGTGGCCTGTTATGCTAATGAGTTCCTGCTGGGCGTGGCCAACTTGGGAGCCAGCCGGAACTCTGTTCCTGTGCGTTCCTGCCCAAAAATAGCCCTGCTAGAGAGGTTGATTTCCCCTTCAGTTCTCTTAAGGATGGAGGAGTTCCTCTCCCTGTCTCTCTCCTTTAAACATGTGAGGGGGACCCAGAGGGAAGCTTTTGTTTTTTTGGGGGGCATGATATTTCTTGGCAGCCTTGCAGACAGTAGCCTATGAAATGCAGTGAGGGAAACAGCCCGGAAAACCATGTCATATCACACGTTTGGGTTATCACTAGACATTACTGTAATACCAAACAAGCTGCATTGGAACCAGCCCTTACAAACCATTACGTTCCATATCCACTGGATATCAGGACGTCTGTGGCTGCAAACCGAATGCGACACGTTAAAGAAACCCAGGAATACATCTGTGACGGCCACATCCATCCTCATCATTACAAGGGGGGGAAAACCCACCATCAATCAAAATAAAATTGAAAACGGGGACAATTCTACCCTGTGAAACCACTAGACCGGAATTATTGGAGAAAAGTACGAGGCAAGGTATATGTCATTTATTACCAAAGGCCTATAATGTTATAGTAACCAAGGTATTCTGGAAATATTATATATACATATATAAAGCCAGAACAGCTGCAAAGGACAGAGTTGAAAACCTATAGGGGAAGCGAAAATGCGATATTGTAAATTATCGTTTGCTGTCTAATGGTTATACCGCTAATAAAAGCCTGTAGTTCTCGGTGGAACTGACTGACAGTTCATTTTCACCAAGAATTTATTAGAGAATTTTCTTATAATTATGTGGAGTGAACAACAGCGGTCAAACAACTTGGAAAGGGGGGGGAGGAGAGAAGAATTCGCCGTGCGCGCGCCCTCCGCATTGTGCAGCTTTATAGCTGTCTTCCATCCCAGAACTCATCAATTATTTCCACATTTTCATTGAGAAATCAGGAATAATGAACTTCATGGCATTTATGGTCTTCGGAGGTGCCTTATGTCATATTTCTGACAGTTACTTCCATTTGCAGGAATTTAAAAGGCTGACATTAATAAGCCACAACGCAATGAAAAGGCACAAAGTGGCAAATGTACATTTCCCTTCTATCTCTGATCCCAATCCATGTGTCTTTGCGGCACTTAACACTAAGTAATGCCCGGGAATAGAACTCTGCTCTCTGTTGTGGGTGCCATGACGACTAATTAACATTACCCTGCACAAAGGCCTAGTTCTCCCTAAGAGGGTAACAGTTCTTTCCATATTCAAAAGGGGAATGTCAAGGAACAGAGAATCATTCCCCATGATATGTAATTTTCTGAATGTCGGGGAAGATGATAGATAGATAGATAGATAGATAGATAGATAGATAGATAGATAGATAGATAGATATCTGCCTGGAAGAAGGCAGATACACATGCTATCAGCTGGACAGAGGAACCAGGAGTGCTCCGAACATTCTACGAGTAGTTCAGGCAACACCAAACAAATGGCTCAAACTAATGATCCAGGGTCCAACACCAAACAAATGGCTCAAACTAATGATCCAGCTGCTCCCGAGAGAACAGCTCTGAAATTGTGACTGATCCAAGGTCACCCAGCTGGCTGCATGTGGCGGAGTGGGGAATCAAACCTGGTTCTCCCAGATTAGAGTCTGCCGCTCTTAACCACCACACCACAGAGCTGGCAGAAGGCCTTGTTTGTGACTTTCAGAGAGGTTGTTTCCTCCACCACTGAGTATATATGAAAGGGGGTGAGAGGAGAAAGAATACACCCTTTCTCCAATCCCATGCAAGTTCTATATGGGGCAGGAGGGACGGGGGTGGGTGGGGTATGGAGTTTCAGGAACTCCAGTTCGAATTAATAAGGCCCAGCCCCAATCCTACTATCACAGTGAGAACTAGGCCAGAGAAGAGCTGCTTTTTAATCAAACGTTTTTTACAGAAATTTTGCAAATGTTAATGACTCTTCCACCGGCTAGATGGGGAAATTATGGTGATAAAGGGAATCGCTGAAGTTTGCCAAGGCTACATAAATCAAGGCGTTTAATTCGTCCCTCCAAAACAGATGGTCTAAATGGGGATACAAAGTCCAGGTATGTCCTCAGCTGCACTCAAAGTATTTCGGCTGATTCACACATCACTTTCTTAATGGAGGGATCCTTGCAAAGGAAAGGAAACAGATATATTTGCTTCTTCCTCCAGCAGCAGCAGCAGCAGCAGCAGCAACTAGTCCCTCTTTCCTCACTTTGATCGGTCCTTGGGGGAAATTCTTTCAGCTGCTACAATCATTTCTCATTCAGGCTGTGGTCACACAAGTGGAATAATACACTTTCAATCCACTTCCAGGGCACTTTCCAACGGGATTTTTAGAAGAAGAGAAGAAGAGGAGAGATTGGATTTATACTCCGCCCTTCAATACCCAAAGGTGTCTCAGAGCGGCTTACAAACTCCTTTCCCTTCCCCTCCCCACAACAGACACCCTGTAAGTGGGGCCGAGAGAACTCTAACAGAAACTGCTCTTTTTAAAGAACAGCTGTGCCAGAGTTATGGCTTGCCCAAGGGCATCCAGCCAGGTGCAAGTGGAGGAGTGGGGAATCAAACCCGGTTCTCCCAGATTAGAGTCCGCGCACTTAACCACTACACCAAACTGGCTGTGCAAACTGGCAACATCCAATTGGAAAGTGCACTGAAAGTGGGTTGGAAGTGGATTCTTCCGTATGTGTGACCACAGCCTCCGTCTGCATTGTTCCTGTTTCCCAGGGATGCACAGGCGTGCCTCCATTCAAGGCTGAGGCCAACGTGGAATTCGCTGCCACATGGTGTGGCACTGTCCACTCACCTAGAAGGTTTTACAAGGTGTTACGAATTTACGAAGGTGAACTGGAAATCCCACATTCCGAAGTACCTCCTCATACCACATGTTAGGGAACAACAGTAGATGAAGGCCGTTGACATCAAACCCTGCTCAGGAGCTTCCTGGAAGCATCCCATTGGTCACTGTGGTTGACAGGAAACTTGACAAGATGTCTCTTTGGTTAGAACAACTCTTTGGTCGGATACAGGACTTCTGTTATGAGAAGTCATGGCATGGTGGACGTCACATGGTGAGTTGTTTCGAGGAGAACCAGCCCAGAAGATGACACCAGATGAATCAATGGTGAGAAATGGCTGGGTTTACCTATAACTCAAAGTTCTGTAACTCAAAGTCCTAAGAGTTACTTAAGAGGGATCATGGCTCAGTGGTAGAGCATTTGCTTGCCATGCAGAAGGTCCCAGGTTCAATTCCCAGCATCTCCAGTGGAATGGATTGCATAGGGCAGTGGTGGCGAGCCTATGGCACGGGTGCCAGAGGTGGCACTCAGAGCCCTCTCTGTGGGCACGCGTGCCATCGCCCCAGCCAGGCCCAGACCATCATTAAAGTGTGGAATTCTCTGCCAAATAATTTTAAGTAAATGAAAGCATTTGGGATGGCTTTCCTTACCTTGTTTGGATCATCTTATGTTAATGTATGAGTTGTTTTTTCTAAAGTAAAACCTCAGTATTTAGGTTAAATTGCCATGTTGGCACTTTGCGATAAATAAGTGGGTTTTGGGTCGCAGTTTGGGCATTTGGTCTCTAAAAGGTTCGCCATCACTGGCATAGGGGGTGATGTGAATGACCTCTGTCTGAGACCCTGGAGAGCCGCTAACAGTCTGAGTAGACAATACGAATCTTGGTGCACCAATGGTCTGATTCAGTATAAGGCAGGTTCATGTGTTCACTGGGTGCCCTTGGGGAAATCACTCTTTGAATCAGCCTACCTCACGTCTAACCACTTAGGAAGAAGTGTGCAGATGTGACAAATTAAGGCTGCTTTCACACATATTGGATAAGGTGCTTCCAATACACTGTAGTAATCATCTGCAACTGGATTTTCCCATTTCACGCAAGAAAATCCAGTTGCAAACAAATGCTTAAGTTCATCGTAAGTGCATTATCCGGTGCACATCAAAGCAGCCTAAGAAATAGAAGGGTGAGATTTGGGTGTTGGTTTGGTGCCATCTCCAGCCCCCAAAACAGCCTGCACCCATCCAGCTGACGCCGCTACGGGCTCTACTCGTACTGTGAGTGTAAGCTAGAACAGCTCAATGGAGCCTGCAATTTTGGGACCATCCACACTCCTCAGAATGTGTTATATTGGTTTTAATTAAATGTTGTCCTCTTTCTTTTGGTAATAAAGCTCATTACAATAGATTATTGCCCCGCTGTGTGATCATATATAAAGTAACAGCCACATATCTCATTGGTGTATTGTGGAAATTAAAATTCCTGATACCACTCGAGTAATTAATTTCCACAGGGAAACCAGTTCAGTTTAGTAATGAGATTAATGAAAAATGCTGCACGAGACAACGGAGAAAGGGCCATCCGTTTCCCCCCTTTCCTCCTCGGCACCGCAAACGCGTTTTGAATGTGCGCGCAATAACCGTTTGTTTCAGCGGCGTGTGAGCTGTGACTGAAAGGAGGAATTGGAGAATGGTGGATATTAGTTAAGCTAATTAGGAAGCACCACACTTTGTGCTTCTGCAAAAGAGAAGAGCATTCAATGACACCTAAATGGGCTATCAAGTGTGGAGAAGGTGTCATTTTTCTGTGAAGTTTGCAGGAAAACATTATGATCTGCGCAAGTGCAAACTTTGCTGGGACTTTCATCTCCCCATTCCCTCAGGGGCTCAAAGATTACTCATCTTTGTCCTATATAACCAGGGCCAAAACCTTCAGGGGGGGGGGAACATATTATGGATGACAGTAATAGCTCAAGAAGGTTGGAGACAAAACCGGAGCTACCAAAAGGCCAACAGAAAGCACCTGACTAGGTCATTTCTCCTATGCCCGTTACATGGGCCTGTGATCCATGCAAATGGGATGTGCTGTATCCCATTAACTTTTAATTAACTCCATTCTGGGCCACAATAAAACTTAACTTAAAGACCACGCCAGGGTCGGAGGCTTGCAATGGACTGTAGAGAAGCAGACCAGCCGGTGTCAAAACGCATTAACATTTCCCAGTGCCGAGTCTCCTTAATGGACTGATTGGTTTACAGCTAGCAGTTAGCCACCATGTCTTCAGCCCCAGCAATGTTTCTGCACACATATATAATAACCCCCACCCTAAGTAGGGCTGCCAAGCCGCGGCGGGGGATCCGTGCGTCTTCACAGGATCCCTGCCGCGGGGGACAGCGATACGCGTTGCACCGCCGTCGCCAGGATGTGACGCTACACGTCGCTCTGGCAACGGGGCAGTCTGCTTTGTTCTACAGACTGCGTCAGGAGTAACTTTTTATGGAATTTCTAAAATGACATAGACAGACCCTATCATGGTAATTGGTGTGGCGGGTGCCTTATATGAAGCTGCCTAATACTGAATCAGATCCTTGATCCATCAAAGTCCACATTGTCTACTCAGATGGGCAGCAGATCTCCGGGGTCTCAGGCAGAGGTCTTTCACATCACCTACTGCCTGGTCCTTTTAGCTGGGAATGCTGGGGATTGAACCAGGGGCCTTCTGTATGCCAAGCAGATGCTCTGCCACTGAGCCACAGCCGTTCCCCAAGCCTGCCCTCCCACTCCTCTCCTGGTTTTACCCTGTTGCCCTACCCACACAACTTGTGTCCAAAATGGAGAAACGCCTTTCTTAGGTTGTGAGTAGAGGCTGCCCTTTTTTTTTAAAGGAAGAAACTTATTATCTTTGTTCCATTTATTTGTTGTTCTGGAATTTTGCTTTGTTCTGCACTCTGCTCCTCTTTGAATTTCAGATTAACTAGAACTGCAGATCAAATCCGTCAATCCTAAAAGAAATCAACCCTGACTGTTCCCTGGAAGGCCAGATAATGAAACTGAAACTCAAATACTTTGGCCACCCAATGAGAAGGGAGCACTCACTGGAGAAGACCCTGATGCTGGGAAAGATTGAAGGTCAAAGAAGATGGGGACGGCAAAGGATGAGATGGTTGGAAACTGTCATCGATGTAACGAACATGAAGTTGAGCCAACTTCAGAGGACAGTGGAAGACAGGAGGGCCTGGCCGGATCTAGTCCATGGGGTCGCGAAGAGTCGGACTCTATGCGACTGAACAACAACAACAACAAAGAACTGCAGCAGGGGGGGGGGGAATCAATTCTGGAAGGGAACTGGACCGAAACTGCTGCAGATTTCAGTTCCTTTAGTTCACCCACCTCTCCCCTCACACGCACACCATTACCCAGGTGTGCACGGGGACCAGCCACTTAGCTGGGATTGGGGGGGGTGCTGGGGCACCAGGGGGCGCCAATTAAATCAAATTGAAGTTTAAAAAAATTAAAGTAAAAAAAGCTATCCTAAAGGAGCAAAGGCTGAGTCCGTTCACGATTCTCTTTGAAGGCTGTGAAATCCTAGCAGCTGTTTCCTCTCCACATCACACATGTACCCATTTCCTTCTCCTTCCTCCCATCCATCTTGGTGAACTTTTCTCCAGGAGACCTCCCCCCACCCTCCATCTTGGTAGGAAGAGCCAGGGCTCTTTTTGTAGAAAAAGCCCAACAGGAACTCATTAGCATATTAGGCCACACCCCTGACAGCACAGCTCATTAGCACATTAGGCCGCACCCCCGTGTTACCAGAAGTGTGCTCATCCAGCCACACCCACCTTTTGCTTCTTATTCTGTTTACCTTGTTTGTCGTCAAAACCCAGGGCCTTTTTTGGTAGCAGGAACTCCTTTGCATGTTAGGCCACACACCCCTAATGTAGCCAATCCTAATGAGTTCCTGCTGTTGGGTGTGGCCTATTATGCTAATGTGTTCCTGCTGGGCGTGGCCAACTCGGGAGCCAGCCGGACCTCAGTTCCTGTGCGTTCCTGCCCAAAAATAGCCCTGGAAGAGACCCTTTGTCACCGGGCCACTGCAGCATCCTTAACTGCCGTCTCCTATGAATATGCCACTAACCAACCAATTGAGCTGCTCCCAGCCCCTTTGCGTGTCCTCTCACCACTTTCAAAGTGTCAGCTGGAGCAAAATGGGAGAGCTTTGAGTTCCGGTTGCTTTTCCTCCCCGGGTGGGTGGAACACTGGAGTGGGAGGTGTGGCTTGGCTTTCAGCAGCCTGGGACAGACTGCAGGCTGTTGCTTACCGAGGCGGGCTCCCCTCATCATGGGGTGGTCCTCGGCCATCCTTCCTGGGCTGCCAGTTCCTGCCGGGACAGCTGTTAGTTGCAGCTATTAGTCAGGGGTCATTTCCTGCAGGAGCGCACAGGAGCGGAGCTCCGGCAGTAAAGAGCCCAGGGGGCGGGCACGTGCAACAAGCCCCACCCCCTGCTCCCTGGGCCACGAGGAGCAAGAAGCAGCCAGGTAAGTTGCAGAGCCCCTGGTCCAAAACAGGCCAGTGGCACCTTTAAGACCAGGTTTTATTCAGGTACAAGCTCTCCCTCCTCTGCGAGGACAGATCTGCGCGTTCCCCCCCCCCAAAAAAAGCTAGCAATCCAAAACAGTCCAGTGGAGCCTGAGCGGTGGGTGTTGCCTTCTGACACACTTCCGGTGGGGTCAGGGGATGTGGATTCAGCACGGACCAAAAATGGCTGCGTTATCAGCTCAAATCTCCTTGACACCTTCGAACGTGGTATGTTTGACAGCTGAACTTCTTTTTTGGAAACTGAAGTCCATCACCTTATTCATTTTAACTTGCAAACAACTGACGTCTCCACAAATTCTGTGACTTTTACGACCAAGTGATCCACCACAGTTGAAATGGTAGCGACTGTATTTGCATTGATATCCCCCCCCCTCGATCTTTTTTTAAAACATAACTTAATTTCCTCTCTAAGCATTCGGTCAGGGAGAGCAAAGAAAAGAATATATGTGATTCCTTTTCCTTTGGAAATTGCTCAACATTTTGCTCTGAAACCTACAATCTGTTCTTACCATGTCACGTATGTGAATTTCAGCTCTGACTGTGCTCGGCCCACCTTTGAATCCTTGTTCTGCTCACATCCCATGGGCTCTGCCAACAAAAGCCTAATAGCGACACGATTTTATGTTTCCCTTCCCGTTGCAATACATTGTCAGATTTAAACAATGCCAATGGCGGTCTTAGTTAGCAGCACAATATTCCGTTTTTTTCATTAAATCCACCCCCAGTCTTTCAAAAATAATTAACTTCCCCTCTGTGCACAGAGCAAAATTAGCCAAACAAAAGGGGAGAGAGATAGCTTATTTCCAATCGTTTACATTGTCGCTAAATGCATAATGTTACCAGAGGACAAACAGCAAACATTATTGCACATTGGAGTTGTTCACTGTATAACTCATTCCCCAAACCTGACCGCAGTTCTTTGGGGACATTAATTCTAGCTTTCCTAGCAAATACAATTTTTCCATTAACGGTGATTTTTGTTGCTGTTGTTCAGAATTCTACTGAACAATTTTCCCTAACCCTGTCAATCTGGATTTAGGATTTAAGTTGCCCGTTAGATTTCAGTTCAGGTAGTCAGCCAAGACGAGACTGGGGAAATTATGTATACGCTTGCATCTAGAAGTTCAAAGCATGTTCTACACATAGTGAGCACCATATTGATCAATAGCTACCACCCGAGAAAAACAATGAGACCTCCAGGCATGTCCTTGAATACCTGAATTCCCTTAGTATCTTCCTTCCCCCCTGAACTGATTCTGTTTTACTGCAACTTCCAAAGTATTGCAAGGAACGAAAAGCTGAAGGCTTGCATTGTTCACCGCTTTGACCAGCGTTTTGCAATCCCCAAAGTAAAAGCATTACGATTTCATTTTACTGCAGAAATAGTGCATCCACGACGGCTCCACTTCCCTTTCAGATATTGACACACTCGTTCAGGCAATTAAGTGCATGTGTGTCTTTACTTTTGGGCTGGGGGTTACCGCAGTTTACTTATTGTGCAAAGAACAACGGCCAGGAATTCAATGTCTGGGTAATTGGTTTGCTGGGTGAAGAAGTCTATATACAAAACAGATTGTGGCTTAATGTACTGTTTCAACATATTGCAGCCTTGTGCATTAATAAGGTTCGACACATGGGGCTTGCCCAAATCCGGGGTTGAGGCAGGACAGATCCAGCAAGAACTAGGGGCTATCTTGGCAAAAGGAAGACTCAGTGTCCTAGCCTGGATGGCACTTCCTAACCACTGTTTTAAGTGCTGTTTTTTATGTTTGGTATGTGTTTTAACTCAGTTTCTTAATTATTTTAATGATGTGTGTTTGCGAGGGTGTTAACAATATAAGCTGTGGCTTGCAATATAAGCTGTGGTAACTTGTAATGCTCAATATGAAGATGACAGGGCATAAAGGCCTTCCCCTGACAAAACATCAGAAAAGCTCTATTGGATCAGACCCATTGTCCATCTAGTCCAGCATATCATCTCACACAGTGGCTAACTAGTTTGGTGTAGTGGGTAAGTGCACAGACTCTAATCTGGGAGAACCGGGTTTGATTCCCCACTCCTCCACTTGCAGCTGCTGGATGACCTTGGGCAAGCCATAGTTCCGGCACAGCTGTTCTTGAAAAAGAGCAGTTTCTGTCAGAGCTCTCTCAGCCCCACCTACCTCACAGGGTGTCTGTTGTGGGGAGGGGGACGGAAAGGAATTTGTAAGCTGCTCTGAGGCTCCTCTGGGTAGTGAAGGGTGAGGTATAAATCCAGTCTCTGCTGCTGCTTCCTCTTCCTCTTCCTCCTCCTCCTCCTCCTCTGGACAGCCAACAACAGGACATAGATGTTGCCTCCTGGATCTGAGATTCAGAGGCTTAGTGCCTCTAAATGTGGAGGTTCCCCTCAGTCACCATGGCTAGTAGCCAGTGACAGCCTTATCCTCCATGAATCTATCTAATCCCCTTTTTAATTTTTTTATTTCTGTGGCCAAATCAATGCTCCCTCTAAGCTGTGGGTTGTGAGCAGAAATTCTACTCTGTGAGCTACTGGCATTAACGTTGTGAGCAGGTGATTTGACTACTGCATGAATTAGTTTGCTCTGGAGCCATCCTTCCTGAGCGTGTGAGCCGGAGGCTAAAAAACTGTGAGCTAGCTCACACTCACTCAGCTTAGAGGGAACACTGGTGGCCATCACTACATTGTCCACATTTTAATCACTCTTTGTGTAAGGGAGTATTTCCCTTTTTGTCTGTCTTGAACCTATTGCCCATCGGTTTCATTGGATGCCCTTGAGTATCTAGTATTTTGGGAGAGGGAGAAGAAAATTCACTTTGTCAATTCTCTCCAACCCGTACATAATTTCATAAAGCTCTGTCATGTCCCAGATTCTTACACCTTTCCTCATAGGGAAGGTACTCTAACACCCTCATCCTCTTGGTTGCCCAGTTTGGTGTAGTGGTTAAGTGCGCGGACTCTAATCTGGGAGAAGCGGGTTTGATTCCCCACTCCTCCACTTGCACCTGCTGATGTGACCTTGGGTCAGTCACAAGCTCTGGCACAGCTGTTCCTGAAAGAGTAGTTTGTGCCAGAGTTCTCTCAGCCTCACCCACCTCGCAGGGTGTCTGTTGTGGGGAGAGGAAGGGAAAGGAGCTTGTAAGCCGCTCTGAGACTCCCTTGGGTAGTGAAGGGTGGGGTATAAATCCAATCTCCTCCTCCTCCTCCTCTTCTCCTCCTCCTCCTCCTCCACACTCCTCCTCCTCCTCCACCACCTCCTCCTCCTCTTCTTCTTCTTCCTCCTCTGTTCTTTTCCCAGGGAGAAAAGCTGATGCAAAGGCCCAAATTTCCTTCCCAGTCATCGCCACAATACCAAGCCACTGCCATTTCCCCATGTTAATTAAACTTCACTCTTCTTGTTTTCTTGTAAAGACGATGCAAAATTGAACAAAGCAGCCTCTCAGTAGAAAGCAGGCCTCCCTCGCGGTGCAAGGTGCCTTGACTTCACACGCGCTTGATAGACAAATGACAGGAGATCCCTGGTGGCGCCTGAAAAAAAGGAGAGCTCTCGGCACCCCTGCTGAGATCTCATAACATTTAAGATCTAATCAACAGCCCGAGCGGGTTATTTATAGTAGAGACGAACAAGATGTGCAAAATTAAAATGTTTATGCAAAAGAATGCCAAACCCCACCCCACCCCCCAGCATGGAAGTTGCATTACGCTGCACGCACAGAAAATTCTTAGAAGCCTTTTTTGGTCTGACGTTGCAAGGAGGTTGTAGCGGCAGGAGCAGAGAACAGGTCTCAAGTGAGCTCTGATGATCCATAGAGAGCCCCGTCGCCTAAAATGAACATCACAGGAACACTTCCTCATGGTCATGTACCACTTCCTCTTACCCTTGTGGAATTACCTCAAGAATGTCAACACGCCAGGTTTTCCCAGGGGCCTAACACCGCAACCCTCCGCAACAAAGGAAGTCCTTCTTCACCCAAAGAGTGATTAACACACGGAATTCACTGCCACAGGAGGTGGTGGCAGCTACAGGCATGGACGGCTTCAAGAGGGAATTAGATAAACATGTGGAGCAGAGAGGTCCATCAGTGGCTATTAGCCACAAGGTATAGATAGGAACTGGGGCAAATTATGCACTGTATTCTTGTGCTGGGGGGCGGGCAACAATGGGAGGGCTTCTGGTGTCCTGGCCCCACTGATGGACCTCCTGATGGCACCTGGTATTTTTGGCCACTGTGTGATGGAGTGTTGGACTGGATGGGCCATTGGCCTGATCCAGCATTGGTTTCTCTTATGTTCTTAGTTACACCATTCTAAGCCCTTTGACTTCAATGGACTTACAAGGGTGCCACTCTGCTAAGCACTGCACAGTAGGAGAGCAAGGTCAAACTGTCCAGTGTTTTTCAGGAATACTCTTATCCCCCTTCAAGGGACATCTCCAGCTGGTAAAACTCCATTGTTATCCCTTCAGACTGAATTGGGGGCTCTGTCAATCCCTGATATCTCCAGGAAAACATCTCAGGAACCGATGCTAGGAAAGACATCCCTCTTCTTGACAGTCACTGACAGTCAGTTGATAACATCGTGTTACGAGGACTGTGCTCTGACCTGGTTGGATGAGGCTAGCCCAATCTCATCAGATCTCAGAAGCTAAGCACAGCAGAGTTGGCCCTAGTTAGTACTTGGATGGAAGACCACCAAGGAAGCCCAGGGCTGCTACACACAGGCATGCAATGGCAAAACACGTCTGATAGTCTCTTGCCTTGAAAAACCTGCAGGGTTGCCATAAGTTGGTTGTGTCTTTGTGCAACTTTTGTCCACCACAGGGACTGATGGCTGTCAATCTCTCTCGACATGGGGCTTGTTCCTCAGAGTTCCCTCTGGTCATTAATGTGGCAAAGGAGGTTCAACATGACAAAGGCGTAGACTTTCCAATTTCCCGGGGGGGGGGGCTGGGGCTGGGCCAGAGGCATTGCTGTGCCAGGTCCTTAAAAGAACCGAGGCTCAGTGACATCATAGGGAGGAGCCAGTGACATCACAGGCCATTGTCACTATTTATGGAGGCTGAGCCATGTGGGATTTAGGAAGGGGTTCTCCAGAAATTTAGGGGGACCTGGAAACCCTTGAGAACCCCCCTAGTCAGGCCCAACGGCTCAGAAACAAAGCATGGCATGGGCAAAATCCTCTACATAAAACCCTGGAGGACCATTGCCAGTCTGAGTAGACAATGATGACACTGATAGACTGATGGTAGGGAAATCATGCTTTGTGTGCCAAAGGATAAAGGTTTAAACCGAGAAGGTCTAAGAAAACAGGTGTTGGAAAGGATCTTTCTCTGTCCGAATCTCTAGAGATCACCTGCATCAGAGCAGACCATGCTGAAGTAGATGGACCAATGGCATGAAGACCAGTGTGGATTGAGGAGACCCATGTTCAGATCTACATTTTGCATTTTGCAAAGTAATGCACATTGGGGCCAAAAATCCTAACCATAAATACATGTTGATGGGGTCCAAACTGGCAGAGACTGACCAGGAGACAGATCTTGGAGTTGTGGTAGATAACCCATTGAAAATGTCAACACGTGTGGCAGCAATTTTAAAAAAAGGCAAATTCTATGCTGGAGATTATTAGGAAAGGAACTGACAACAAATCAGCCAGTATCATAATGCCCTTGTATAAATTGATGGTGTGGTCTCATTTGGAATAGTATGTATAGTTCTGGTCACCACACCTCAAAAAAGATATTATAGCATTGAAAAAAGTGCAGAAAAGGGCAACTAAAATGATTAAGGGGATGGAACACTTTCCCTATGAAGAAAGGTTAAAGAGGTTAGGGCTCTTTACATTGCAGAAATGATGACTGAGGAGTTATTAACAAGTGGAATTCACTCCCACAGGAAGTGGTGGCAGCTACAAGCATAGACAGCTTCAAGAGGAGATTGGATAAACATCTGGAGCAGAGGTCCATGAGTGGCTATTAGCCACAAGGTATACCTGGAACACTCTGTCTGGGGCAGTGATGCTGTGTATTCTCAGTGCTTAGGGGGCAACAATGGGAGGGCTTCTGTAGTTCTGGCCTCATCGGTGGACCTCCTGGTGGCACTTGGGTTTTGGCCACTGTGTGACACAGAGTGTTGGACGGGATGGGCCACTGGCCTGATCCATCATGGCTTCTCTTATGTTCTCTTAAGGATGAATGTCTCCGTCCATGGGCTGAAGACCACTGGCATAAGGCAACTTCAGGTTCAGCCCTATCCTCTCCACTTCTTGTATCCAAAAAAAAAATATATATAGGCTTTTTACTTGGATAGGTTATTGCTATGCTCCTTTTGTACGTGCTTCATAGACCCCTCACCACGGCTGCTCTAGGGAAGCAAGGACCAGAAATCCTCCTTTATTTGGGAGTTCCCAACTCTTTTTACCCTTGTGAATGAGGCAAAACTTCTCCCTTAGATCACTTTAGCCTAGCACCATCAATAGCTGTTGTGTGTGTGTGTAGAGCACCGTCATGTTACAGCCAACTTACAGCAACGCCATTGGGTTCTCAAGGCAAGTGATTAAGCAGAGCTGGTTCGCCAAGGGCTTCTTTCGCAGTCTCCCTTTGCAGTCCCCCATCCAAGTACTGACTCTGCTTAGCTTCCAAGATCTGATGAGATCAGGCTATAATATACCATTCCACATCCCAATGACTGTTTTAGATGGATGCTTGGTATAGATGGAACACTCTGTCTGGGGCAGTGATGCTCTGTATCCTTGGTGCTTGGGGAGGGGGGGCAACAGTGGGAGGGCTTCTGGAGTTCTGGCCCTGCTGGTGGACCTCCTGACGGCACCTGGGTTTTGGCTACTTCGTGACACGGAGTGTTGGACTGGATGGGCCATTGGCCTGATTCAACATGGCTTCTCTTATGTTCTTCTTATGTCCTTAGGAACCAGTGTGTGTATGTGTGTGTGTGGGGGGGTGTTCTTGTTGTTCAAAATTATATCTAAGAGCTTTTTTCTCCCATTTGGGTTTTCCTGATTTTTTTTTCCCTACTGGCAATTTGCTATACCTATATTTCATAGATACTTTTAATTGTCGTGTTTATGTTCTTGATTATATTTTTAGGGTGTTTTGGAGTACTTTTTGAAAAACTGCCTTGGAGGCTTTTATGGATGGATAGATAAATCTTACAGAGTTGGGTACTCCCAGTTTATTAATCTGGGATTTTGCCATGATTTCATGTTTTCTGTAAAATTTGATTACCTAATTATTATCAGGGATGTAAAAGAAATGCTCCATTTCAATGGGTTAAGTGGGAGCACAGTATATGGGATAGACTTCTTTTTGTACAACTCTGGGAAACAGAAAAAAGATTAAACAAACAAACCCTTCTTATAAAGAATCACAATTTAACATGTCGTTGAAGGTTTTCACGGCCGGAGTTCATTAGTTGTTGTAGATTTTCTGAACTGTATGGCCGTGGCCTTGGCATTGTAGTACCTGACATTTTGTGAAATATCAGGTACTACAGTGCCAAGACCACAGCCATACAGTCAAGTCCAACTCTTTGCAACCCCATGGACCACATCACGTCAGGCCCTCCTGTCTTCCGTCATGCCCCAGAGTTTGCTACAACAATGAATGAATCACAATTTAACTTTTATATATATTATTAGCAATTATATATTATATATATTAGCAATTATATAATATACATTATTAGCAGTTGCACAAAATAGTTCCAAGCAACATGGTTCCCGGCAGTGAACTATCTAGCAGCAGAAGAAGTTATTCCAAACAACAGTTATTATGATGATCTGTTATATTTCTAAAGGGGCATTGAAGGTTAAGAAAAGACAAATAATGCATGATGTATGTAAATATATGTTACAAATGTTGTACTGTTGTATATAAAGTTTAAAGTTCAAAATAAAAAAAATACTTATTGAAAAAAAATCCTTTTTGATGTTGAAAAGTGTAAAACCAATGCAATACCAGCATAGAGAATTACTCATAGTTGTATTTGGTGGGGGGAGACTCAAAAAGAGAGTGTAACAGGGCTTCTGGAATGTAGAATGCTGGTGCAGAACGCTGCAGCCAGGCTGTTGATGGGCCTCTCTAGAAGGGACCACATTCGGCCTGTGCTGAAAGCGCTGCACTGGCTGCCGATAGTGTACCGGATCCGCTTCAAAGTGCTGGTTCTTACCTATAAAGCCCTATATGGCCAGGGTCCAGCCTGCCTGAGGGACCGCCTTTCCCCATACGTTCCCCCAAGAGCACTACGGTCGGGGACCCAAAATTTGTTGGTCATCCCGGGCCCCAAGGACACCAAGCTAGCTGCGACCAGGGCCAGGGCTTTTTCGGTGGCGGCTCCTACCTGGTGGAATGAGCTCCCGGGGGAGATCCGGGCCCTGCGGGACCTTATGCAGTTCCACAGGGCCTGCAAGACAGAGCTCTTCCGCCAGGCCTTTGAGTAGGAGCCGCCGCCCCTACTATACCATCACCATCATGGTTGATGAGGCCCTGAGGAAGAACCTGGAAATTGTAAAGAAGATCCTGTAAGCCGTCTCCATTGGGCACAAACATCATGGGGAGTACGATCTGGAACTGTATTGATTCCATCTTTGGACTTACGATATCAGTAATTGATTGAGCACCATTGTTTTAAATGTTGGATGTTTTACCATGTGTTATATGTTTTAAAGTCATTATGTATAACATGCAGAGGTCATTTCGGGGGGGAACGCGGGGGAACGCCGTTCTCCCGGGTGAGGTGCAGGGGGTGGGGCACATGACAAAGCCCCGCCCCCTGCTTCCGGACGCCCCACTTCCAGCGCCAGGAGGAGGCAGGAGAAGAGGGAGGGTAAGTTGCTTCCTCGCCGCCTCTCCCCACCCCTGCCTGCCTGGGGCCAGGGAGGGCCTTGGCGGGGCTTCCTTGCACTCCCGCTGGCCTTGCAGGTCCACCGCTGGGCCCCTGATGTCAGGGTGTGTGGCATATGCTAATGAGTTATGCTAATGAGTTCCCCTAGCTCTTTTTCTATGAAATGATCCCTGATAACATGTTTTAATTATGGCATGGTTATTACCTTGCCCTTGTTAGCTGCCCTAAGCCCATTGGGGAGGGCAGGATACAAATGCAAAAAATAAATACATGAATGAATAAAAATAGAAGAACTGTCAAGGTACCAACCTTTACTATGGCCCTAACTTGGATAGCTCAGGCTAGTCTGATCCTGTCATATCTCAAAACCTAAGGAGGGTTGGTTCTGGTCAGTATTTGGATGGGAAACCATCAAGAAGTCCAGGGTTGCAACACAGAGGTCCCTGCCACATGGCAGGGAAAAGGATGCTCGAACTGCGGCTAATGTGAGCCACAGCAAAGTTGAGATGGCGCGGCGGGATCTCACGGATCCCCCGAGCTGCGGCGCCGTCGCTCCCCGGCACGGCCCTTCGAAAAGAACCACCTCGGTAGGTGGTTCTTTTTTGGTGCGGAGCAGCGCTGGAAGGGCTGGATCAGGGACGGAGACGGTATGCTTCCCAGATGTTGCAGTGGGATCACGCCCGTTTGCTCCGCCCCCGTTCCGTCCCGCTCCCAGCCCAAAAGGCCTCGTATGGACAGGACCAGAGGCAGGCAGTGGTAAACCACTTCTGTTCATCTCTTGCTTTGTCTTGAATAGCCCAGGATAGCCTGATCTCACCAGGTCTTGGAAGCTAAGCAGGGTTGGCCCTGGTTAGTCTTTGGATGGGAGACCACCAAGGAAGTCCAGGGTTGCTACACAGAGGCAGGCCCCCGGCACACCACCTCTGAATGTCTCTTGCCTTGAAAACCCCATAGGGTCGACCACAACTTGACAGCAAAAAACCACCACCACCACCACCACCAAACTTACTACTAATAATCCTCTTACTTTTCTTCACCTTAATGAGAAGGGGGGGAAGCCTTTCCGTTTTCCTTTCTACCTAGACAGATCTCTGAGAAACATCAATTTCCCTGTACGCCAGTCTTACATAAACCGTGTTGACAACAGGTATCTCCTTCCCTGCCTTGTCTCTCTATACAAGTTCTGACAGGAAAACTGCATTTTCATAGATTTGTTGGGGAGAGAAAAGGGCTTTGTCACACCTAAGTGTGTCAGCGAAGATGTTAGCCACGGACACAGACAACAAAGCGGAATGGATTTGGGCAAGAGATGGTAGCTTGCAAAGATTTTTTCTTCTTCATGGAACAGAATAATCAGAGGAAAAATACATCAGTTTTGCACAAAAAAAAAAGTACATAAAGAGAACGGAAAAATGGCAAGCTGAAGTGGCAGCTGACATCTCTCCTGTACAATCATTTGTAAGGGTGGGGGGGAGGCAATTTAAGGCATTTCAGTGGAAAAGTAAGGCTCTGCTTTCTTTCGCATGAGATTACAGGGGTCATTTCCTGCAGGAGCGCAGAGGAGCGGAGCTCCGGCAGTAAAGAGCCCAGGGGGCGGGCACATGCAACAAGCCCCACCCCCTGCTCCCAGCAGCCCTCTGTCAGAGCAAGAAGCAGCCAGGTAAGTTGCAGAGCTCCCTCCGCCCCCCCCCCGGCCCAAAACAGTCCAGTGGCACCTTTAAGACCAAGTTTTATTGAGGTACAAGCTCTCTCTCCTCTGGGAGGACAGATCTGCATGTTTCTCCAATAGCTAGCAATCCAAAACAGTCCAGTGGAGCCTGAGTGGTGGGTGTTGCCTTCTGACACATGTCCGGTGATGTCAGGGTGTGTAGCATATGCAAATAAGTTATGCTAATGAGTTATGCTAATGAGCTCCTGCACCTCTTTTTCTACGAAATGACCCCTGCATGAGAAGAAACATGGAGGCTGCCTACGTGCTCCTCAGATCCTCTTATCCCAGGGACCTTGACCAGTGTTCCCTCTAAGCTGAGTTAGTGTGAGCTAGCTCACACTAACTCAGCTTAGAGGGAACATTGACCTTGACCTGTCCTGCACAAGTATCCGACCTTTTGCTGACCTTTGCAATCACAAGTATTACAGGACGTGTGCTGGAGAACAAAGACTGAGTCCAGTGGCACTTTTAAGACCAACGAAGTTTTCTTCAAGGGATGAGCTTTCGTGTGTCCGCACACTTCCTCAGATACATTGAAACGGAAGTTAACAGCCCATACATATAGGCAGAGGGGGAACGGCAAATTAGCATACGGCATAATGAAGATGTTTTAACAGATGCAAAGACCAAACTGGGGGGAAAAATGCTAAGGATATACGGTCACCATTAGTTTGAATTTCTTTACTGGGGGGAACACAGTGAAGCAAATAAACATGTCAAAATAGGAGACGAATGTGTAAATGTATCCTTCTGAATTGTGGGGTGCTAAGAGCAAGTAACCGAGATCCATATTCTTGCATTCAAGGGGCTGGCTCAACAAGTGGTGTGCAACACAGTCCTCAGCATGTTTGTTCAGAACTAAGCCCACTGTGTTCAGCATGGCTTAGACTAGAGGAATTCTAGAGAGGTGGATATTCAAGGCCATCAAATAATGGAACTGGGCAATCCAATCAGCTGAGACAGTGTGGTGTAGTCATTAGAATATTGGACTGGGACCCGGAAGACCTGGGTTCAGCTCCCCGATCAGCCATGAAGGCAACTGGATGACTTTGGGCCTCTCTTTCAGCCTTCACAATGGGAAGAGGGAGCTCCATTTATTTATTTTATTCACTTCTTTTGCATCCCACCTTTCTCCCCAAAGGGGGCTTACATCTCCATTTTTATCCTCACAATAGCCCTGTGGGAGAGCTTAGGCTCAGAGTGTGTGGCTGGCCCAAGGTTACCCAGCCAGCTTCCATGGCGTGAGTGGGGATTCGAACCTGGGTCTCCCGGATCCCAGATCCTCCCAGACCCTAACCAAATAGTTATATATAGGTTTTTTCTTCTTGATTGTTCATATTCATATTTCTCTGGTTTTTATAGATTTGTTATTTAAGTAATATTTTATTAGGATGTTAGAAAGGCCTGTTATATAGAAGGCTTTCCTCTTGTAGGTTAGCAGACAACATAATAGGTACAAAGTTCATGATTCTGTAGTTCTTAGGGCAAACCTTTCAATGTCTGGGTCAGATAAGATTTTAATCTGATATGAAGAATCCTTGCCCATTATCATTTGGGTCAGGTTAAGTAAACACTTAGTTTGACGTAGATATGTGTTTCTTTATATCTGGCCAATCAGAGGATTATTACTCAAATTACCACTGTCTTTTGTAACCAATTATGCTGTTTGAATATTGTTTTCTTGAGGATGTCAGTCCATGTATAAAATATCATGTATTTCCTGAATATGTTCAGAATATGCTCAAGAAGAAGATGAAGAAGAAAAAGAAGAAAGTTGTCCATTTTTGGTTAACTATTTGGTCTAATTGTTTTCCTGTTAATTGAGGCATTTTTCCTGAATATGCTGAGAAGAAAGCAGTCAGTTTTGATGGGTCCTTTGACCTAACTGTTTTCTGTATTTCATTGCAATAAAATACAAGAACTTCCTCCTCATTTGACTTCACTTTTGACATGGAATCTAATATGTACAACACACTGGTTCTCAAGGTGTGTCATCTCACAGGTGGCACTCACAGTGTCTTCACTGTGACTGCTGCTCCTTCCATGAGACCATCCTGCTCCTGCCATGAGAACACTCAGCTCCAATTAGCGAGAGTATGCCTGACCGGCCTTTGGAGGAGGCCTGGTAGGGGATGAGAGAACGGGAGGCCGTCTGTCACCCTTTATGACAGTGTGACCATGTGACAATGCCAACCTCACCACTGGCGTCCCAGGCTGCACCCGTCCTTGCTGGTCCCTACAGACCTGGGACATTGGGTCCTGGTACTTTTAAGGTCAGCTCAATCAAGTCAAGTCAAGGACCTGGGACAGGGTAGGCTCTGATAGACCCCAGCAGCTGGAGAGCCAGAAGAAGGGAGGAGACTGGGGTGGAACTGGGCAGGAGGGGCTGTAGCCTGGATCGGAGAAGGAGAAGGAGAAGGAGAAGGAGAAGGAGAAGGAGAAGGAGAAGGAGAAGGAGAAGGAGAAGGAGAAGGAGAAGGAGAAGGAGAAGGAGAAGGAGAAGGAGAAGGAGAAGGAGAAGGAGAAGGAGAAGGAGAAGGAGAAGGAGAAGGAGAAGGAGAAGGAGAAGGAGAAGGAGAAGGAGAAGGAGAAGAAGAAGAAGAAGAAGCCAGGCTGGTTGCATGAAATGAGAGCGTCAGGAACAATTCCTGAGTCCAGCCCTGCTGCAGGAGACAAGCTCACCTGAAGCCTCTCAAGTTCAGAAGAAGAAGAAGAAGAATAGGGGGAGGGGGAGGAAAAGGAGGAGAAGAAGAAAAAGAGGAGGAGGAGAAGAGGAGGAGGAGGAGGAGATTGGATTTATACCCCACCCTTCAGTACCCAAAGGAATCTCAGAGCAGCTTACTATTTCCTTCCCCTTCCCCTCCCCACAACAGACACCCTGTGAGGCAGATGTGGCTGAGAGAGCTCTTTTCAGGACTGCTTGTGAGAGAACAGCTCTGAGAGAACTGTGGCTTGGCCAAGGTCACCCAGCTGGCTGCGTATGGAGGAGTGGGGAATCGAATCTGGTCCTCCCAGATTAGAGTCCGCGCTCCCAACTGCTATACCAAACTGGTTGGAAGCCCAGCGTGGCCCCACCCACTTTCTAAAACCACTTGGTAGGCACAGGAAAAGCCTCTGTGGGTGCCATGGGGCCCACGGGCACCAAGTTGGGGACCCCCAGGATATCGTTTATCAAGGGAAGTCAACATTCTGTTGAAGGCACCACTACTGCCACCACTTGCTGGATTATGGAAGTCCATGGCTACAAAGTACCTCTGCCCACCCGCCAGGGATATCACAGCCCCTCCATGCTCTTCAGAGGAAAGACAGGTTCGAAAAAGAATGGACGCTTGGCTATCCCAACCAGTGTTCCCTCTAAGCTGTGTCAGTGCGAGCTGGCTCACAGGTTCTTAGCCTCCGGCTCACACATTTTTTGTCTTAGCTCAGGAAGGATGGGGCTCCAGAGTAAACTGATGTATGCAGTAGCCAAATTGCTCACTCAAAACTTTCATGCCTGTGGCTCACAAGGTAGAATTTTTGCTCCCAATGCTCCACAGCTTAGAGGGAATACTTAATAGGGAATGTTTGGTGTCGTGGTGAAGTGCGCGGACTCTTATCTGGGAAAACCGGGTTTGATTCCCCACTCCTCCACTGGCAGCTGCTGGGTGACCTTGGGCAAGCCATAGTTCTGTCAGAGTTGTCCTTGAAAGAGCAGTTCTTGAAAGAGCTCTCTGAGCCCCGCCTACCTCACAGGCTGTCTGTTGTGGGGAGGGGAAGGGAAAGGAGTTTGTAAGCCGCTCTGAGACTCTGAGTGAAGGGCGGGGTATAAATCCAATCTCCTCCTCCTCCTCCTCCTCCTCCTCCTCCTTCTCTTCTTCTTCTTCTGAACTTGAGAGGCTATAGGTGAGCTTGTCTCCTGCAGCAGGGCTGGACTCAGGAATTGTTCCTGACACTCTCATTTCATGCAACCAGCCTGGCTACAAATAACCTCATCAGGAGCTTTGGACTTGTCAGCTCGACGGCCTCAAGAGATAAAATTTGCCACCGGGGAGTCGGCCGCGGATCTTTCAGAGAACTGTTTTTTTGTCGAGGACAAGAAGCCAGGTAACAACAGCACACTGACCCTCTGCAGGCATTCAGGTTACCCAAACGAAAAGGAGACATTTGATAGTGCCACTCAGCCTAAATTTATCTCGGCAATGCCTCTTGTTAGGAAAAAAAGAAACAAAACAGAGATCATTCATCTCTGCCACCCCCATGAAGAGGTTTCGTTTGTGTTGGGGGATGTTGAACACGTCCCAGGTTTGAAACCAATTCTGAAGAGCATCCGTCCTGCCGTCCTCCAGCCCCACTGTGAAAGACTGTCTCCCTGGACAAGGAGTCGAAGCTTTTGAGCACAGCACAAAATAGGCACGTTCAGACCTGTTCTGTTGGGTGTTCTGCAATGGATGTCACCTCTCAGAGGCAGGTGAAGTCGGATATTAAACAGAGGGGTGAAACAGGGTCATATCAAAGAATGATTGGACTGATGGCCCCAGGTTACAGGAACATTAGGTGCACAGCAGCTATGGTGGTGCTGGAAGGTGCCGTGGAGTCACAGCTGATTTATGGGGTTTCAAGGCAAGAGACAAAGAAGAGAAGAAGGAGAGATTGGATTTATACCCCACCCTTCACTACCTGAAGGAGTCTCAGAGTGGCTTACAGACTCCCCTTCCCTTCCCCACAGCAGACACCCTCTTGAGAGAACAGCTCTAAGAGAACTATGACTGGTCTAAGGTCTCCCAGCTGCCTGCATGTGGAGGAGTGGGGGAATCAAACCCACGTCTCCTAGATTAGAGTCCATGCTCTTAACCTCTACACCAAACTGGCTGGTTTGCCATTTCCTGCCTGGTTTGTTGCTTCCTGCCTGTACATAGCGACCCCAAACTGCTTGGGGGGTCTCCCATCCAAGTACTAACCAAGAACCCTGCTTAGCTTCTGAAATCTGATGAGATCAGGCCAGCCTTGGTCATCTAGTTCAGGACACTGCAGCTATGGAAGAGCAGGGGGGAAAGAAACCAACAGAAGAGCCTTTATGCTGGGATCTCCCAGACCAATTCCAGTAGCACAGGTCCTTTCCTCTGATGGAAGGAGCCTTCCTTAATGGAAGATACCATCTTGTGTCAGTGGGGCATGTCTTCTGCTGGAAAAAGCACCTCCACTAGCGGGATGTTCTTAGGGGAAGGGCCATAGCTCAGTGGAAGAACATCTGCTTGGCATGCAGAAGGTCCCAGTTTCAATCCTCGGCATCCCTAGTTAAAAGTAGCAAGTAGCAAGAGATGTGAAAGACCTCTGCTTGGGACCCTGGAGAGCCACTGTCGGTCTGATCTGACAATACTGACCCCGGTCTTATTCAGTATAAGGCAGCTTCGTATGTTCATATATACTCAATGGAGCCAAAGGATCCGACCTCTGTATTTAGTAGCAGCCAGAGCTGAATATGCAAGCAAGCAACTGAACCTGGGGCCATCTCAGTAGGTTTTAGCCTATATACAACAGTTCAGTTTTAACCAAAGGAGGAAACAATAAGAACATAAGAACATAAGAGATGCCAATGTTGGATCAGGCCAAAGGCCCATCCAGTCCAACACTCTGTATCACACAGTGGCCAGAAATACCAGGTGCCACCAGGAGGTCCACCAGTGGGGCCAGGACATTAGAAGCCCTCCCACTGTTGTTCCCCCCCCCAAGCACCAAGAAGACAGAGCATCACTTGCCCCAGAGTCCCTATCTATACCTTGTGGCTAATAGCCACTGATAGACCTCTGCTCCATATGCTTATCTAATTCCCTTTTGAAGCCGTCCATGCTTGTAGCCGCCAGCACTTCCTGTGGCAGTGAATTCCATGTGCTAATCACTCTTTGAAAACCATAGGATGGGAAAACCATAGGATGTTGGGTACTTTTGGGACGACACGCTCCCCAGAGTTTCAGGTGAAACAGACACTGCTTAAACAGCATTTGCAATCCCACCACTGTCACCTTTGTAACTGCCTCTGGAGTTGGGAAGAAGGAAGGAGTTCTTCAGCTTGGCTTGTTGTAATCTGGGTGTCCAATCCCTCACAGCTATAAGTCCAATACACATTTAAGCAAAGTAGTATTTTATTAAAGCCATGTTAGAGCAGGAACAAGTGCACTGTTAAGAATACCTGGGACGGGCTGAACAGGGGATAATGAAAGACATTCAAACCGATAATAACCAATAGGCTTGGTTCCCGCCGCGCGGGTAGACTTTTGTATTCGCGCTCAAAAGCCTGAGAAGCAACGTTTCTATAAAGATAAACAATTAAAGCTTCACACGGTCCAGCTCATTATAGTCTAAGCAAAGCGGCTCTTTCTCCACACCTGTTAATCTTGCAGATAAGCGTACACTAGCGTTCATAGAAATGGAATGCATTACACAGGGAGACACACAGGGCACACAGGAGGCATGCGCAGATGCCATAGGAGAGGGGGGGGTTGCCATCCACAGAATTCAATGGCAGCTAGCTGACACTGAGTTGGACAACTCTCAGTTCATAATGCTCCTTTTGAACTGGGGAGTGAGTATTGCACACTGCTAATGTGCATGGTCTGAGCATAGGGAGCACGGATTTCAGCTGCGTCACAAGTTTTCAGTGTCTAAGTCCTAAGGGAACTCTGCTACTTTGTGATAGCTTCTCCAAACCTTGCTCCTAACTAAACTTGTAACTAGACTGTGCAGTAACACCCTTCCTCCCATAGAGCAAAACAGCTTTCCATACGTGTTGGGGAAGCGGCAAAATAATTGGGACTTCCCCCTCAAACAGCTTTGTTCTATCACAAGGAGCCACGTTTTATAGTAAGTAAGGGATTTCATCTCTATTGACCTTTAGCTGGTGATCCTCCATGAAAACAGAAATGCCTTTTTCCAGTGCTGAGGAAACAAAACGACTTTGGTACCTGATTTGTTCGCCATAAATTATCCGTCGCTAAACTGCCAGCCAACATATTAACAGCCACCCATCCACAGAGCGGGATTTATTATTACTACTCATTGAATTGGCTCACAACCTGTTTACTGGGATTAGCTGAGCAATTCATGAATGACCAAGCCTGTGAAAGTCAACGTAATATATTACGACAAGGGGAGACTAATTCCAGTAGTTAATCTGTCCTATTCTTTTGCTGAAATTTGGAATGACCTCTGCTGTTGAGAAAAACAAAACAAAACAAAAAAAACCCCAGCCAAATAAGAAAACCAAACGCCACGAGCAACAGCCACAGTTAGATAAAGCAATGATTAACAAATTAAGGAAGGAGCACCAGCCAGGAATACTGTCTTTGGTGGTGGAATGTACGTTTTACATGCTGAAAAGAAGGAGGAGGAGGAGAAGAAGAAGAAGAAAAGAAGAAGAGATTGGATTTATACCCCGCCCTTCACTTGGAGTCTCAGAGCGGCTTACAAACTCCTTTCCCTTCACCCCATATATTGGCCTTTGTCTGTACCCTTCGCTGTTCCATTTTCTCCTTCACCCCTCCTCCCGTCAGCAGTCCAAAGATCTCCTGCTTGCTATCAAAGCCTATTCTCCCTTTCAGCCCCTGCTTGGAACTCCCGTCAAATGTCAGCCTTTTTCAATATCGTTTCAGCATGACAGTATTATATGCACGAATGATGTACATTTCTAGTGTAAACATCGGAGCCGCTGCCCCCTATGCGATTCTCTATTACTCGAGGAGAAGAAGAAGAAGAAGAAGAAGAAGAAGAAGAAGAAGAAGAAGAAGAAGAAGAAGAAGAAGAAGAAGAAGAAGAAGAAGAAGGCAGCCGCAGTCACACATGCTAAATAAACCACTTTCAATGCACTTTCCAACTGGATTTTGCCACTTCACACAGTAAAACCCAGTTGGGAAGCACATTGAAAGTGGATAGTGTGGCCACAGCTGAAGAAGAATAAGAATTGCTTTTCATACCCCACTTTTCTCCACCTTAAGTGGCTTCCCTTCCCTTCCTCTCCCTACAACAGGCACTTTGTGATGTAGGTGGGCCGAAGAGAGTTCCGAGAGAACTTGTGACTGGCCCAGGGTCACCCAGCAGGCTTCATGGGGAGGAGGAGTGGGGAATCAAACCCGATTCTCCAGATTAGAGTCTGCCGCAAACCACTACACCAAACTGGTGAAGAAGAAGAAGAAGAAGAAGAAGAAGAAGAAGAAGAAGAAGAAGAAGAAGAAGAAGAAGAAGAAGAAGAAGAAGAAGAAGAAGAAGAAGAAGAAGGCAGCTGCAGTCATACATGCTAAATAAACCACTTTCACTCCACTTTCAATGCACTTTCCAACTGGATTTTGCCACTTCACACAGTAAAACCCAGTTGGGAAGCACATTGAAAGTGGATAGTGTGGCCACAGCTGAAGAAGAATAAGAATTGCTTTTCATACCCCACTTTTCTCCACCTTAAGTGGCTTCCCTTCCCTTCCTCTCCCTACAACAGGCACTTTGTGATGTAGGTGGGCCGAAGAGAGTTCCGAGAGAACTTGTGACTGGCCCAAAGTCACCCAACCAACAGGATGTGGAGGATTCGAGACTCAAACCCAGTTCTCCAGGTTAGAGTCTGCCGCTCTTAACCACTACACCACACTGGCTCTCCTTAGAGAAGAAAGAACAATTCATTTCAAAATCTTAGAAGAGGGATGACCACCTCTTTTCACTGCACCACTCAGCTGTAGCCCATCCCCAGTGATCCAGTGTCTCTCTCTCTGTTCACCCCATATATTGGCCTTTGTCTGTACCCTTCGCTGTTCCATTTTCTCCTTCACCCCTCCTCCCGTCAGCAGTCCAAAGATCTCCTGCTTGCTATCAAAGCCTATTCTCCCTTTCAGCCCCTGCTTGGAACTCCCGTCAAATGTCAGCCTTTTTCAATATCGTTTCAGCATGACAGTATTATATGCACGAATGATGTACATTTCTAGTGTAAACATCGGAGCCGCTGCCCCCTATGCGATTCTCTATTACTCGAGGTAAGAATCGCATTAGGCGTCTGCGGGAAAGAATAACCCTGCCGCGGAAGGTTTCCCTTATCTGACCCCGATCATCTGGACCCGTTTCTCAGATCTATCAAGCCAAATTAAATGACCCATTTTTCATCTTGCCGACTACAGGAATTCCACTGAACTCGCAAGAACGGCTTGGAAAATATTTATACCTTTTGACGGAGGTTGAAGTCCTTTTATTTCCATCCGCATTTGTGCTTTTGAAATAATTCGTAAGCGGTGAATGGAGAAAAGGATTTTAAAACACAAACGCGCACACGCACGCACACAAAGATTCCAAAGTGAAAAAGATTTCCAAGCAACTCATCTACTTTCATGTATCAAGGAAAATCAAGGGGGAGAAAAAACCCTGCTGTTTTCTTGACTTCACAATACATCTTCATTGATTCCAGTTCATTGTTTTCCCAAAGACTGGCTAATCAAGTTGAACGCTCTCCTTCTGCAGAACTTCTCGACTGCCGTTCGCACGACGGGGCATCGGCCGGCCTGCTGAGCGGCGGAATTATACAACGGGTCGCACAGAAAGAGTTGCAGCCCATTAAAATGTACATTTGCATCTGCTTTCTGGCTCATCTAGCATGCTGCAATATTTTTTATGTGATTTGCAAGGCTGAAGAGGGAGAAAAGCTCTTTCCAGGGGAAATAAATTGGAGCTGTAATCTAGCATACACTGTGATAGATGTGAGGCACCCCATGTTGGGGTTTAATATGCCAATGGGGAGCTTCACTTGGAGAGTCACCTTTGCCCTGCAACATTCAATGCATGGCAGATAGCACAGGCACTCTGAGGCTCAGGGAGGAAGGTCCAAGAGCCAAGCAGTGGTTCCTGTGCCTCCAGGACTACAGGTCACAGGAAGAAACTGCAGGTGGTTCAATGTGTTGGAAATGTATGGGTTGCAAGGTCTCAGATTCCAGCCATTATAGGGTTAACTTGTTTACCTTCTCTACCATTGTTTAGACTGACCTGGAAGGAAACCCGGCAGACAGCCAATGCTAGTGAAGCCTGGGAAATCTGACTGTGTTTTGTAACACTGATTGTTTACTGGTTTCAGGTGACTTCCTTCTAGGGGTCAAGAAGAAGCAGATTCTCCATTGTTGTGTTGTTATTGTGTGACCGCGCAAGGCAGTAAGATGTGACAGTGCAGCTCTAGATATGTTTGTTATTTTGTAGGTTTCCTGTGTACCTTTTACCCTTAGAAATAAAGCTTTTTAAACAGAAAGAAATGTCTCTAGTGAAACAAAGATCTATTGCAAACTCTATTTAAGTATTTTTGACTATTTGCCCCACAATGGACTAAAAATCTCAGATTTCCAGGAGTCAGGTGAGGCAGAAATGCCAATCCAGCACTGCTTTCTGTTATAGCCAGTGTTCCCTCTAAGCTGAGTTAGTGTGAGCTAGCTCACAGGTTTTTAGCCTCCGGCTCACACGATTTTGTCTTAGCTCAGGAAGGATGGCTCCAGAGCACACTGATTTATGCAGTAGCCAAATTGCTCACTCACAACTTTAATGCCAGTAGCTCTCAAAGTAGAAGTTTCTGCTCACAAAACTCCACAGCTTAGAGGGAGCATTGTTTATGGCCTGTTTGTACCTCCTCTATCTGGGCAAAGCATTGCCAAGATGAACCACTAAATTGCCCCTTCTTCTTTACATTTAAGGACATTTACCAGCTTCCTGTCAGTTGCCACCTTACACTTCCTGTTCCTAGCTAGCTTCTTGATCTGTTCAGTCCCGCTGCATCTGGCCAGATCTCACAAATATAGGAACTGTAGCTTTTTGTTGTAGAGCTACAACTTCTCACCCTGTGCAGTCTCAGGGTCCTAACCTTTCCAGCACTGACTTTTTGACATGGAGAAATGCTGTCGATACAGGGACAATCACAAACCTTAACCAAATCATCACAGTGAACTTTAAAAAACAGTAGCTAATGGGGGATTACCAGAGACTCTGTGTGTGGGGAGAGGAGCTGGCACCTATAATTCAAGCTATAAAGAAGACTACTCAGAAAGGTGCTTGAAGGTAACATGGGAAATCCTTCAAAAATTATGTATTTCAAATATGGGGGGAAAACCCTGAACATTATATCACGTGACTGCCATTAGTCATGCATCCCTGAATCTCTTTGTCAATCATCACATTAGAACAAGGAGATAATAATGTGTGTGGCAATGCGATGTGCCAGAACTCACCTGGTAGGTGGCTGCCACTTCTCTATCAAGGGGTCGCGTCACCATGACCTCTCCGGTATTCTCAATGATCTTGAAAAATCCTTTCGGCTCCTGCTCCACTCCCTTCCCAAAAATTCTGAATTTCGCGCCCTCTGGTCTGTCGTTGTCTACAACCTACAAGAGCCAAGAGAAATGAGAAGGACTGAGGTCAAATCAATGGAAAGAACCTCTTAGCAATCACTTGGAGGCTACTTAGGCTTACGGTTGCCCATCATGACAGGTGACCTGCCACCTCTGCTGGCCCTCTTCTGCTCTCAAAGTGGGAGAAAATGAGAGGAAGTGACGTTGTGGACATGGCAACGTCACTTCTGTAAGCTACCTTCACGATAATCTAGGAATCTGCCTAATCTCTATGGTCCTCACCATAGGATTTTTTAGAGCATCAGAGGGGATGTGCGAGCGGTCGCCAGGAAATAGCGTTGCCACATCAGATGAATGAAATTTTTTTAAAAGAGCATAATAGAACATAACAGAAGCCATGTTGGATCAAACCAATGGCCCATCCAGTCCAACACTCTATGTCACACAGTGGCCAAAAGCCAAGTGCCGTCTGGAGGTCCACCAGTGGGGACAGAATTCCTGAAGCCCTCTCCTCAACCACCAAGATTACAAAGCATGATTGCTCAGACATAGTGTTCCATCAATGCCTTGCAGATAACAGCCATTCATAGACCTCTGCTCCATATGTTTGTCCAATCCGCCGCTTCCTGTGGCAGTGAATTCCACGTGTTAATTACTCTTTGGGTGTAGTACTTCCTTTTGCCTGTTCTAAGCCAACTGCTCATTAATTTCATAGAGTGCCCACGAGTTCTTGTATTGTGAGAAAGGGAGAAAAGTACTTCTATATCTGCCTTCTCTATCCCATGCATAATTTTGTAAACCTCTATCATGTCACCCCCTCAGTCGTCGTTTCTCCTAGCTAAAGAGCCCTAATCTCTTTAACCTTTCTTCATAGGGAATGTGTTCCATCACAATTGTGGTGGAATGCACCTGTTCTGGCCTTCAGGCCTTATTCTGCCCTGCCTCTCTGGGATTATCTCAATACCGGAGAGGTTTTTCTTTCACTCTCAGGGTAGCTTGCCACCACAACCTAACCTTTTGCAGTAATTGCTCACCGGGATGGTCAATGGACTCCCAGCTTCCCTTCCAAGTTCTGAGGCCTTGCCTCTGTGTCTCCCACTGCCCAACACCTCATCACCTGTCAGTCTCCCAGTCAACTTACTTTCAACAACTCTTTCTTGGCAGTGATAAGTTTATTGAGATATATGCATGATCCAGAAAGTCACTGTGTTAGAACTAAAGACTTTTGGTGGGCACAAGATTAATATAGGTAATTCGAAGGTCACACATTCACGCCACGCCTAGCGTTGCCATCTCAACCAAGGAAAAGATATGTGTCTTGGTTATCTACTGTTCAAGCTGGTACCAAAAGCTTCTCAAGGACACCTCACCCTGGGAAAGGGCAAGGAGGTACAACTTGCGAGAAAAGTTATGACTTCTACAAGCAAAGGTCCCACTCTCTTATTCATTCACTCAACTCCCCTCCGCATAGGAATTCCCAGCGAAGCAAGGTTTGACATCATCACATGGAGAATTTACTGCCTTGAGCACCCCTGGAGGAATAGCCACTTGCCAACTGCCTGCCTTCCTCCAGCGTCCATTTTAAAACAGTGTGTCAGAGACAGTGGAAGTCTATGTGGTACAGAAAATCACGGAAAGCATGAAAAGTTATAAAGTATTGATTAAAAAGAAAATGTTTTCAAGCATATGTTTAGCATGGCACCAAACTGATCGAGGGAACTAAAATGAATGGGAAAATGCAAATCCTCTGTCCCTTTTATGTTGCCGAAGGCTTTCACAGCCGAAGTTCATTAGCTGTTGTAGATTTTCTGGGTTGTATGGCCAAGGTCTTGGCATTGTAGGACCTGACGTTTCACTAGTAGCTGTGACTGGCATCCTCAGCGGTATAACACAGAAAGAAAAATGCCTACCATTTTTCTTCTCACCTTGACACAGAAAGCGCTCCATCTTTCTGTGTCAAGGTGAGAAGAAAAATGGTAGGCAGGTAATGTATATCTAATCAGGAAGGTGGGGTCCTCTGTCCTTTTCTCTATACATGTCCTACCAGAAGTTAAAATAGGAAAGGCTCCTTTTTCTTAGGATGTAACAGATCCCTATAGAATCACCATTACCTTGAAGCTTGCTCCAGCAAGTGCTGCACACACATTCCTTTACACACAGAGAACTGCCCTAGCATTTAGAAGTGTCGGTTTTATACCCCTCTGAAAGCAGACTACATTCCTATGTAGTGGTCATGCCCCAGGGCTCAAGATTACTGGGAAACAGTACAGAAGATAGGATGACTGGTCCTCAATTCGAAACCTGAAAGATATCTCTTAAATTACATTGATAAGTACTGTTTCCAGAGAGGTACTGTGGTATGTTCCGATCTGCACAGTGACAGTATTTCATGTTCTTGAAAACAACCGACGTTGCTTGGCAAATGAGAACATTCTTAAACATGGGAGAATTGTTATAAATAGTCAAACTAACAGCAAGTTAAAATTCTAAGAATATTTTAGATGACAAAAATCGGCAACAACTGGCTGAATTAAGCAACGATGACAACAAACACACACACACACACACACTAAACCTGTTAGGAATGAATTGATAAGAAAGGAACAACTGTACAATTTATCCATCTCTGTGTTTGTTTATTTTAAACTGTGAACTAGCTTGTATTGTTTGCTTTGTATACTGGTTCTGATTGTGTATGTTGCATTTATTTTTTATATATATATATTATATTATAAATTATAAATATATATATTATAAATGATAGTGATAGATGATAGATGATGATGACAGATGTTGCTAGATGTTGCTAGATGACAGAGAGAGAGAGAGAGAGAAAGAGAGAAAGAGAGAGAGAGAGAGAGAGAGAGAGAGAGAGATTAAAAGACTACCTGGGCATTGAAGTGAATGTGTAACCCCAGGAGTTCTTTGGAGGTCATAACTAGAGAATGCAAAAGGTTTCTATGTTCAGGGAAGGCGGAATTTACTCTTCTGCAAGGCTGTTTTCCTTTGTGACCTCTGTTCTATCAGGGCTATTTTTGGGCAGGAACGCACAGGAACGGAGTTCCGGCTGGCTCCCGAGTTGGCCACGCCCAGCAGGAACTCATTAGCATAATAGGCCACACCCAACAGCAGGAACTCATTAGGATTGGCTACATTAGGGGTGTGTGGCCTAACATGCAAAGGAGTTCCTGCTACAAAAAAGGACCTGGGTTTTGACAACAACCAAGGTAAACAGAATAAGAAGCAAAAGGTGAGTGTGGCTGGATAACCACACTTCTGGTAACATGGGGGTGCGGCCTAATGTGGTAATGAGCTGTGCTGTCAGGGGTGTGGACTAATATGCTAATGAGTTCCTGCTGTTGGGTGTGGCCTGTTATGCTAATGAGTTCCTGCTGGGCTTTTTCTACAAAAAGAGCCCTGATTCCCTTCTTTGTAAACCCACAGTTTCTCCTGATATCACTTTTACAGTCTTTGTCATTCTCCTTCCAGATTTTGTGCTCTCACTCCGAGCTCCCTCTCACACTCAGGTTCAGGAGAAAGCTGCACAAGGAAAGCGCTTCTGCACCAAAGCATGGATGCAAGGATCCTGATGTGTCCCCCCCAAGCCCGGGCTTCTGGCTTTGCTCTTTAAAGCCTGGAAGAACAGTGCAGGCAATTACAAAGCCGAGAGCGTTAAGATTTGCAATGATTTGTTTAATGTTTAATTAGCCACCAGAGGGAGCTGCGTGCTCCCAGAAATAAGACAGAAATATGAACATCTTCTAATTAAGATGCTCCTGTAATGGGTCCATAGTTCAAAGGAAGTGTGTTCCCTTGTTCACGCTAAACCGTGTACAGATAAAAAATGCCCAAGCAGAAATCAAGACCATCACTTTGTGCAGCAGGCTTTGGTTGAAGGAGAGAGGAAGGGAAGAACCAAAGACTATTCCAAATGCCTCTTCCTCGCACAAGAGTCAGGAAGTATCCTTGCTCTCAGAACCATTACTGTGCAGCCAGTAGGGTCACCTCACCAACCTCCCGGTGGGGTCTGCAACAATGTTCCCTCTAAGCTGAAGAGTCTTGTGAGCAAAAAAAAAAACAATCTACTTTGTGAACTGCTGGCATTAAAGTGGTGAGCAAGCGGCTTGGCTAAATTAATTTGCTCTGGAGCCATCCCTTCCTGAGCGAAGACAAAAATGTGTGAGCAGGAGGCTAAAGGACTGTGAGCCTAGCTCACACTGACTCAGCTTAGAGGGAACACTGGTCTGCAGTCCTCTTGGGAAATACAACTGATCTCCAGACTACAGAGATCAGTAGGGTTGCCAGGTCCTTCCTAGTTCCCGGTGGGGGACTTTGGGGGGCGTTTCTGGAAGGTTAGGGGATGTCCCCAATGCGATGATGTCGCACAGAAGTGATGTCATCACCTTAGAAACCAGCGTCCCACTCACCTGCACTCTAAGCGGTGAATGTATTGAGATATATGTCAGAGTGATAGAGGTAGCAAGCAGTTACTATAGATCAGTTTGATCTGTTTGTCAGACCTAGCTGTCATGCTAGTAATCATGTAATTACAGCCAGGTGTTTTCTAGCAGATGTTGCTCTTTCAGGGCTTGTTAGAGCTAGCGATTACATCACCTTGTTAGAGACTGGCTGGGGTTTAGCATAATAGCTATCAGCTTAGTAAGCTGGAGGGGGACTTAGTTCTCATAGACTGTATATATTCACCTTTATAACTATATAAACTCTCTGTGCACCTTCATAACTGGTTAGTCTCCCGCTTCTTATTTACAACACCCAATAGAATGTGCTGCTTGGAGTTCAGCCTCCCCCCCCCCCCCCCCTGCTTCTTGCCAAAAGCATTTAAAGGGACCCTGAATGCCAAGTGGCGAATTCACTGCTTAGAGTCCAGGCATTCCCCTCCTGCAAGATTTAAAGGGCCCTCCAGCTGATCGCTGGGCCACATGCTCCCGACAATCAGCTGGAGGAGGGCCCTTTAAATCTCGCAGGAGGGGAGGAAGAGGGGTGGGGCAGCCACGGTTGGGGGTGGGGCTTGGTTCGGGGCAGGAGCCAGCAAAATCAGGGCTCTCCCACCCCCACCTGGGGACTGTTGGAAATATGTGTGTTGCAAGGTCTAAATTCTGTCATTATAGGGGACTGTTGGAAACATGTGCATTGCAAGGTCTAAATTCAGTCATTATAGGGTTAATGTGCTTACCTTGCGTGCTATTGTTTAGACTGACCTGGAAGGGAACCTGGCAGAAAGCCAATGGGAAGAAAGCCCGGGAAACTAGAGCCTATTTACTAACAATCATTGGTTAATGCATTCAGGTGATTTCCTTCTTGGGGTCAAGAAGAAAGGAAGAATCTCCGTTACCAACCGTGTGGTCAGTCTGTTGTACTTGTAACAGTAAGGATGTAGTCTTAGCATTCCTTGTTTTGTAGATTTCCTGTGCACCCTTCCCTTTAGAAATAAAAATGCCTCCTCTTCAGTGAATAAAGATCCATTGCAAACTCTGAATATCTAACTATTTTTACCAGCTTTCCAACAGGGACTGCAATCTTTTGGAGGGCTGACTCTGTGGCATCAGCACACCCCTGCAGATCTCCCTCCCCTCCCCTAGTTCCACTCCCAAGCCTTCAGTGATGTATGAGGTAGGCTAGGCTGAGAGCGAGTAGGGTTGCCAACCTCCATGTGGCACCTGGAGATCTCCCACTATTACAATCGATCTCCAGATGACCAAGGTCAGTTCCCCCAATTGAAAATGGCTGCTTTGGAGGGCGGACTCTGTGGCATTGTACCCAGCTGAGGTCCCTCCCTTCCCCAAAGCCTGCTTTCTGCAGGTGCCACCCTACAAATCTCCAGGAATTTCCCAACTCAGAATTGGCAACCCGAAGAGTGAGTGGCACAAGTTTTCAGGACAGAGTGGGAGCCCAGGTCTACCAGACTGTAGTCTGATGCTCTGACCACTGCACTGCACTCTTTCTGGCAATGTTGTGGAAGGAAACGGAGACCATTCCAATGATCAAACACCTGTTGCACCTCTTATGAAACTCCTATTGCACATATTGAATGAGTTCTGTGGCTACCGTGTACCGCCCAAAAGACAAATAAGGAGCTGCGGTGGCTCAAGTGGTTAAGACGCTGAACTGCAGGTTGTGGAAGGTCGGTAGTTCAGCAGTTCGAGACCCGAGTGAGCCGCATGATGGAGTGAGCTCCCGTCTCTAGTTCCAGCTCCTGCCAACCTAGCAGTTTGAAAGCAAGAAATTGCAAGTAGATAAATAGGTACCACTTCGGTGGGAAGGTAACAGCGTTCTGTGCGCCTTGGTGTTTAGTCATGCCGGCCACATGACCACGGAAGTGTCTTCGGACAGCGCTGGCTCTTCGGCTTTGAAACGGAGATGAGCACCGCAACCCTAGAGTCGGATTAGACTGGCTTTCGAGCAAGGGAGACCTTTACCTTTACCTTTAGATCAAATCAAATCTGAACTCCCCCTAGAAGCTAAAATGACTCAACTGAGGCGATCGGACTTTGATCACATTATGAGAAGACAAAGAGTCATTGGAAAAGACAATAATGCCAAGAAAAGTTGGAAGGCAGCAGGGAACGAGGAAGACCCAACGTGAGATGGATGGACTCCACCAAGGAAGCCACAAAGGGCCTCCGTTGGCAAGACCTGAACAAGGCTGTTAACGAGATGACGTTTTTGGAGCTCATTAAGCCACAGAGTGATCGTATGTCAAAAGCGACGTGACGGCATTTAACACATGGGCATATGGTGTCAAACCTAGGTTTGCCAACCTCCAGGTGGAGTCTGGAGATCTGGGATTACAACTGAACTCTAGGCAACAGTCAGTTTCCCTGGAGGAAACAACCACTTTGGACGTGGGTTCTATGGCATTACACCCCACGGAAGTCCCTCCCTATCCCAAACCCTACCATCTTCAGGCTCCACCCCCAAAGTCTCCAGGTATTTCCCCACCCAGAGCTGGCAACCCTAAAATACCAGTTGTGAATGTAGAAAGACCCAGACACCTTGTTAAGAAAAGCAGTGCTTTATCAGTGAGCTGCCTGCAGTCACTGAAGAATTTGACTATAAGATATTTGTGCCACCTACTTAAAAACGGTTCGGTCCTGCTGTGGATGGCGCAGAGCAGCAGGGCCCACAACTGGAGGTGCCAAATTTGGTGAGCAATTACCCCTCCCTCTTTTTCGTGACTGTCTCGTTACTTAACCCGGCTCTCGGAACCCACATACGAGCGAGAGCTTTAACTGACTCGGGGTGTGGGAGAGACTTAATCGACCCCGCTTTAGTTACGGGACTGGAAGCGGGATTGGTAAAGTTAAAAGAACCTTTAATTTTCACCCAGATGGATGGGTCTACGATGAAAGACCCGTGCGAGTACAAAACGGTCCCTCTGAGGAAGGCTGTGTCCCTTCCCAGACCTTCCAGAGAACCTCTGGATCCACCAGTGTCCCTGTAACTCCTCCCAGAGACGGCTCTTTTTGTAGCAGGTACTCATTTGCATATTAAGCGACACGGTTGATTTCTTTTAGGATTGACTGATATTTGTGCCACCTACTCAAAAAATAAAAAAAGACTCCGAGGAAGGCTGTGTCCCTTCCCAGGCCTTCCAGAGAACCTCTGAATCCACCAGTGTCCCTGTAACTCCTCCCAGAGACAAGAGCGAAAAAAGCACCAGAGAGGCTGAAGGTGGCCACAGAAGGAAAGCCAACAGGGAAACGGCTGCTCCTGAGACATTCTGTGGCTTCACCGGAAGGAAAGTTCAAATTAAAGAAGCTGGCATTGGAAAGTTAATAATAATAATTTTTAAAAATCCCACAAGCGGCATAAAACAAATCGGCCCCGTTGACTTCGCCATCCCTTCCGCTCCCTGAATCTTGGCCAGGACAAATTTACCAGCTGCTATTTTTCAAAGGCTGTTACCCAGTCCCTTCCAGCTAGGTTCATTCCAACAACGTGATCTCTCTGCTGCTCTGATCTTATCACAGAAGTAAATCAGAGAGTGTTTTCACAGAAGCAGAGGGAGGAAGAGATAAGGGGAGAGGGGTGGGGGGGGGGGAACACACACAACTCATCCTCAATATCCCCAGGAGATACTTTTGGTGGTGGGGGGGGAGCTTTACAACCACAGCAATTCCGCTTTCAACAACATTATTACAACTCTGCAATCCTGGAGGTGTCACTGCTGAATAACAGCTATTTTTCCAGCTCAAAATATCCTGGTAGATGCTCTCCATGCCTCCATAAAGCACCAATCGTCTTAATGTCTGCTCTCCTCTCCATATCAGTGAGCTTGTGAGCGTGGCGTTGGTCCATCTGCCTTAACTTACTGAGAGTTACAGTCATGATTACCACCAACCACAAGAGCCATGTCAGTTGTGATTCTGGGAGATCTCCAGGCCCCACCTGGAGACTGGCACCCCTAATCTGCAAGACACTTGGGCATTTGGACATCATGAACAAACTCTAGTTTCCAGTAGGTAGCCTCTGTCTTCTCTGTCTTCATGGGACAACCGGGTTTGATTCCCCACTCCTCCACTTGCACCTGCTGATGTGACCTTGGGTCAGTCACAAGCTCTGGCACAGCTGTCCTTGAAAAAGAGCAGTTTGTGTCAGAGTTCTCTCAGCCCCACCCACCTCACAGGGTGTCTGTTAAGAAACTCCCCTTTTTCACAGTCCCAAGATCAAGGATATTCTTGTTTCATAGAATCACAGAATCCTAGAGTTGGAAGGGACCTCCAGGGTCATCAAGTCCAACCCCCTGCACAATGCAGGAAATTCACAAATACCCCCCTCACCCCAGTGACCCCCGTTCCACACCCAGAAGATGACAAAAAACCTCCAGCCAAACTGGCCTGGAGAAAAATTGCCTCCTGACCCCAAAGTGGTGATCAGCATTTCCCTGGGTGTGTAAGAAAGGGCCACGAGAACTAAGCATGGAGACGACCCTTCCTGCCCTCCCTCTCATGATCTGCCTCAGTCCACAGAATCAGAAACTATAGTTAATTGCGGTGTGCAAATCAGATGTGCTTAATAAACCATGGTCCTGGTCACATGGGCCAGAAAATGTGGGGGGGAAGCGTGGCTGTTTGCCCCAGAGCAAAGTAACAGGTGGCAGCCCGATCACACGTCCCATTGAGGTCCTGTGGTTGGGCCATTAGGTGCCAATCACATGGCTATCCTGCAGCGCGGCAAAGAAGCAGCACGGCGCGATCACACCGGCAATCGTTAGGCGCCGCTTCTGTGGCAAACGGGAATTTTTTTTCTCACCGAGAGTTGTGCATGTGCATGATCATTTGTGTGCATCCTGTGGAGCCTTAAAAACAAAACAAAACAATCCGGTTTGCAACGGGACATGGACGGGCACCGGATGCCACGGGATTCGAGCAGAAACGCGATCAGACGCCCGCCCTTGCCCCGCGTTTTCCAGAAACTAGTACCACGTATGTGGTAGTTTTTTACTCCCCATCTCCGGCGAGAAGCCACGGGTTAGCCATGGGTGCGCTACGCCTCCCAGATGTTCCGGTGTGATCGCTCCCGGAAAATCCGCAGGACGATCATGCCTTCAGCGCAGCAAATGCTCCGTGTGAACGGGGCCCATGGTTAGTTTCTTGACTGCAGACCTGGCTTCTGGGACACGGTTTTATTCTCTGGTTTTTGGGATCCCCACTTTGTAGGCAAGAGTGCAATTTGTGAAAGGCGCCGGACTTGCATATCCCAAAATACTGTGATTTCATTCACATTGGGAAGGCATCCATCTCAGTTCTCTGTGCAAGGACAGAAGGGACGAAGCATGTGGTTCGCAGACTTCCCATCTCATTTTCATTGTGACCAAACCAGAGTTGGTATGGGATTTCTGAATGAAGCCCTACCCCAATCCACCTATATCCTGCTTCTAGGGATACCAGCCTCCAGGTGGGATTCCCCCAGAATTACAGCTCATCTCCAGACCACAGAGACCAGTTCCCCTGAAGAAAATGGATGCCTTGGAGGTTTGAATCTATGGTGTTGTACCCCACGGAGGTCCCTGTCCTCCCCAAGCTCCATTCCAAAAATCTCCAGGAATTTCCCAACCTGGAGCTGGCAGCCCTACCCCCCATCTCCTGATGGTGGCCAGCGGAGACCTGGTAACCCTACCTGCTTCTGCAACCCATGGATAAATCAGGGGTCATTTTGTAGAAAAAGAGCTAGGGGAACTCATTAGCATAACTCATTAGCATATGCCACACCCCCTGACATCACCGGAAGTGTGTCATAAGGCCACACACCCCGCCCCCAATAGCCCCGGCCGCCGCCGCCGGCCTTGCAGCTCCACTGCCGAGCCCCATGAGGGGCCTGGCGGTGGACCTGCAAGGAAACGGTCCCGGCCGCCGCCGCTGGCCTTGCAGCTCCACTGCCGAGCCCCATGAGGGGCCCGTCGGTGGACCTGCAAGGCCAGCGGGAGTGCAAGGAAGCCCCGCGAAGGCCCTCCCTGGCCCCAGGCAGGCAGGGATGGGGAGAGGCAGGGAGGAAGCAACTTACCCTCCTCTTCTCCTGCCTCCTCCTGGCTGAATGAGGGCCAGAAGCGGGGCGGCCGGAAGCAGGGGGCGGGGCTTCGTCATGTGCCCCACCCCCCGTACCTCACCCAGGGGAACTGCGTTCCCCCGTGTTCCCCCTCGAAATGACCTCTGATAACAATACCAGTCTATCTTATAGGATGGAAGTACTGAGATGATATAGATGAAGTGCTACATAAAAGACTCGGGATTATGATTATAGATAGCTCGTTTCTTTAATAGAAAGTTTGCAGTGGTCCAGCGTCATGTATTATGAAAACGGAGAAAAAGACAAATGAAAGTGTGAGAGGGGAAAGTAGCTTCTTGACATTTTTTGCTTTCTGCATTCTTTGAGGGCAACCCTCCCCACCTTTATATGATTTTGTCCGGGTTTTTTTTAATTATTATTATTAAAAACCTTACTAAATGTCTATCTCTCTCCCCAATTTTTTTGTCAGGCAGAGGAGTGGTGCAGGTAGCAAACAAGCGGGGACAATTTAACTTTGCAAATCGAACTGAAGGTCTGGTTCTTAACTTTTAGCTAATTTTTTTTGCACATTTAATTGGGTTTTTCAGCCTCATTTGATCTCACATCCTCGAGGGTCGCTTTTAATTGGGAGACACGTGAGCACTAAGTTTCCCCCCATTTTTAGTCTGTTAAGCATGGGGGGGTTTAAAAAGAAGGTCTAATGAGAAAGGTGAATTATAAATGAAGAAGATGCTGAAAAGAATGAGAAGAGATAGCTTGCAAAACTTGTAGGATGATGACTGCATCCTAGAAGTGATGCTGATTGTCTCTGCTTACCAAGAAAACCAGGTGAAAGAGGTCTCCTGAAAGTTAAGCAAGCAGTTGAAGAAGAAAAACGAGCACTGAATGACTACACCAAGAAAAGCAAGGAGAAGTGTCTCATTGAAGTGTGCAAGGCAGACTTATTTAAGGTTAGAGACACCAAAGAAAATTACAGAAAGATTGCAATCAAAACTCACTTTGACAACAGGAAACAAAAGCACTTGTCCGGGAAATATTTGAAAGACATAGAGAATAAAGTTGATAATGAAAACACCTGGCAGTGGCTCCAAAAAGGACACTTGAAGAAAGAAACGGAAGGACTCAGTCCCAGGGTAACAGCTGAATAGAAGAGAAAGAACAGGAGAAGACCATTAAATACCAAGACCTACATGAGTTAGAGCACCTCTGGGAGGAGAAGGTTACCATTGTGACAGTTGTCATTGGAGCCCCTGAAGCAGTGTAGAATTGCCAGGTCCCCCCTGGCCACTGACAGGGGATGAGGGATAGGCAGGACTCTTTTTGTAGAAAAAGCCCAGCAGGAACTCATTAGCATAATAGGCCACACCCAACACCAGAAACTCATTAGCACATTAGGCCACACCCCCATGTTACCAGAAGTGTGGTTATCCAGCCACACTCACCTTTCGCTTCTTATTCTGTTTACCTTGTTTGTTGTCAAAACCCAGGGCCTTTTTTTGTAGCAGGAACTCCTTTGCATGTTAGGCCACACACCCCTAATGTAGGCAACCCTAATAAGTTTCTGCTGTTGGGTGTGGCCTATTATGCTAATGAGTTCCTGCTGGGCGTGGCCAACTTGGGAGCCAGCCGGAACTCCGTTCCTGTGCGTTCCTGCCCAAAAATAGCCCTGGGGATAGGGTTGCCAGATCCAGGTTGAGGAACTCCTGGAGATTTCGGGATGGAACCTGGGAAGGACAGGGATTTCAGTGGGGTATAATGTCATAGAGTCCACCCTCCAAAGGATCCTTTTCTCTAAGGGAACTGATCTCTACAGTCTGGAGATGAGGTGTAATTCCAGGGGATCCCCAGGTTCTGAGGCAGGCGTCCCTCAAGCAGTGCCTAGGAATCTTACAAAACACCTAGACAGTTTGGACATTGAAGAAATAACACCAGCTCAGCTCCAGAAGACAGTGTTGCTTGGAACAGTAAGAATCCTGCAAAAATACTGCTGCAATTCCCAAGAACCTGGCTAGGTTTAGAACCCCAGAAACCCATTTACCAGTGTAGAAGTGTGACCATTCATAATAATCGGACTCTGACAATTCATAACAGTAGTAGTAGTAGTAGCAGTAGCAGTCGTAGTCATTGTCGTCGTATCTTCATTTATAGTCTGTCTTTCTCTCTGGGATGCAAGGTCCATTAAACCCCCCCCCCCATTATTCTACATTCAAAAGACTTTAACTAGAAAAATCTTTGTGCTCACATGTCTTCCAGTTAGAAGAAGTAATAATCAGAAGAATAACTCTTGAATGCAGCTATTGGTTGCTCTGAGAACTTTTATGTGGGGGCTCATATGTCCGGCAGACACAGCTCAAAATTTTTTGCTGCCTCTGGAAGAAAATCCACATGCTTCCCCCAAGGTGGCAAACAAAACAAAACAATTGAAAAGTTATTGTTCTGTAATGGGATACCATAACCCAATTTGCCATAAGAACACAAGAGGAGCCATGTTGGATCAGGCCAATGACCCATCCAGTACAGGACTCTGTGTTACATGGTGGTCCAAACCTGGGGGGCATCCGGAGGTCCACCAGCGGGGCCAGAATTCCGGAATCCATCCCACTATTGCCTCCCAAGCACCAAGAAGACAGAACATCACTGCCCCAGACAGAGTGTTCCATCTATACCTTCTGGCTAATAGCCACTGATGGACCTCTGCTCCAGATGTTTATCCAATCCCCTCTTGAAGCTGTCTGTGCTTGTAGCTGCCACCACTTCCTGCAGCAGTGAAGTCCACATGTTAATTACTCTTCAGGTGAAGAAGGACTTCCTTTTGTCTGTTCTAAGCCTACTCTCCAGGTAGACTGCCTCACCCAGCCTGGTATGGTCAAAATAGAGATAATAGCATGCAGTCTGAGTTTTATTTTTATTTTATTTTTTTAACTTTCTGTTCTCTATAGTTTTTAAGACACAGGGAGGGGGAAACAAACTTGACCCAATGTCTGGAATCAAGAACCACAAAGGTAAGAAAGGAGCCCAATAAAGGGCCAGTATTAAAAACCTAGTATATAATTGTTATATATAAAAAATAAATACCACTCTAATGGCAGAAAGTGTAGAGGACCTTAAGAGCCTCTTGCATAGTGTGAAAGAGGAGAGCGCAAAAGTGGGCTTGAAGCTCAACATCAAAAAAACTAAGATCATGGCATCCGGCCCCATCACTCATTGGCAAATAGAAGGGGAAGTCATGGAAGTAGTGACAGACTTCACGTTCCTGGGATCCCAGATCACTGCAGACTGTGACTGCAGCCATGAAATTAAAAGACGCCTGCTCCTTGGGAGGAAAGCGATAGTGAACCTAAACAGCATGATAAAAAGTAGAGACATCACCCTGCCAACAAAAGTCCGCATGGTCAAAGCAATGGTATTCCCAGTAGTCATGTATGGCTGCGAGAGCTGGACTATAAGGAAGGCCGAGCGCCAAAGAATAGATTCTTTTGAACTATGGTGCTGGAGAAGACTCTTGAGAGTCCCTTGGACTGCAAGAAGAACAAATCAGTCAATCCTCAAAGAAATCAACCCTGACTGTTCCCTGGAAGGCCAGATAATGAAAATGAAGCTCAAATACTTTGGCCACCTGGTTAGACAGTGTCATCGATGCAATGAACATGAAATTGAGCAAATTTCAGAGGACGGCGGAAGACAGGAAGGCCTGGCGTGATCTGCTCCATGGGGTCGCGAAGAGTCGGACTCGACTGTGCGACTGAAGAACAACAACATGTATTTTTCCTGAAAAATAGTTAAACCTTGTTAGAAAGTACAAGTCACTTCTATTGGCTCTTGTGTTCAGGTCATTGGTACTTTGCAACGAGGCTTTCACTTGGCCCTTATATGTTGTTAACTGTTTTTCTAATAATAACATGTATTTTTGTCTGTAATAATTATAGACTAGGTTTTTTAATATTGGCCCTTTATCTGGCTTCTATAGTTGTTAATCTGTTATTCACCATGGGTCTAGGCTGCCTCGGAGAAAGGTGGACTTCTTATATTATAAATGATTAAACATACATATTTTGATGTAGTTCAAACCGGGGGACATTACAAAACCGCTGCATGGATGTATAGCCTCTCTCAGATGTTAACACCCCAAAGCTGCTTCTGAAATGGTGTTAAGATCCAAGTTTAAGTCGCTGATCGGGCGGAATAACTTATCTTTATCTCATCTTTTGTCTACTTATCAGAATGGCTATGATGATAAAAACGGGATGAGGCGATAAAACCCTCAGTGTAGGACAGCTGGAACAGAAAGAGTTTAGAGATTTAACCATGCACGATGGTACCATATTTTGTCTCAACATTCCTAATCTTGTTATCTTCAAGCCCGGTTAGAATGCTGCAGAATGAGAACCACAAAACTGGAAATCTGAAGGGCCAAAGCCAAGATACGAACAGCGGCACTGACAATTCCACCAAGGGCCGCTTGGCCCAGACCCAATTCCCCCTCCCCCCAATAAAACAGGACTCTCCAGAACTATACCACAATCCAGGGCACTATTTTTTTTTATCATTTCTCTAATGAGTCTCTCGTAATTGAAATTATCTTAAATCGAGTTCGTTACATTTAGCGGTTTCCCCCTCCCAATGGGAAACGCTTAGCAGCTAAGTTCCCATATGTAGCATATAACCCACAGATCTAATTATAGATTTATTCTCAGTGTGTAGTTCCCTAGGAAACAAATCCGTGGCTTGTGTACGGAAGGTCAACAGAGGAAGATTTTTTTTAAAAAAAAAGTTATTTATGTTCTTTGTATAAGTAACTTATCTAGAGGTCACAGGTCCAGATCTTGGCAGGATGAGGGCACTCATGTCAGGGATAGTAAACGAGTCTGTTGGGGCAGTCTGACACCTTCAACATTTTAATCTGGTAAACTCTTAATACCCAAATAATTAAGCATCCATTTTTTATTTTAAAAAAAAGGTTTGAAGAGTCAGAGTTCGAAAACACACATTTGCCAGATCTATAACGGAGAACGAGAAACAATTCTGAAGAGGCGAAACAGAGACGAGGAGAAACCATGCCTTCTCGAGCATTCAGAAACCGTCTCTTAACTTCAATGTGATGTAAACCAGCCCAAACAATGTAATCAATAGGTTGGCTCTGGCTTCTAGTCTAGTATGGGAAAGATGTACAAGCAGATGCAGTGCCTGAAATTCATTCAGGATCGTTCTACGAGTTAACACAGGTAGAAGCACCAAAAGGGAGGAGAAAATTAACCAATGGATAGTGAATCATTGGAGCAGCCATCAAAATAATGAGAGGTTCCATTGTTGGACCACACAAAGAAAACAATGGGTCCTTTTCACAACCTTGGTGTAGTGGTTACGTGTGCGGACTCTAATCTGGGAGAACCGGGTTTGATTCCCCACTCCTCCACTTGCACCTGCTGATGTGACCTTGGGTCAGTCACAAGCTCTGGCACAGCTGTCCTTGAAAAAGAGCAGTTTGTGTCAGAGTTCTCTCAGCCCCACCCACCTCACAGGGTGTCTGTTGTGGGGAGGGGAAGGGAAAGGAGTTTGTAAGCCGCTCTGAGCCCCACCCCCAAAGTTTGCGACGTGTGTGGCACGAAGACACCACCCGGAGGTGACATTATCACGTCGGGCACGTTACCGCGGGACGCTCTATCATTCGAGGGAAAACACTGTATTTTTTCCCTAAAATGATTGTGGCCCCGCCCTCAACGTGCCTGACGTGATGATGTCACTCCTGGATGGCGTTACTGCAGCGCGCACGCTTCGTGTGTGTGCGAGAAGACTCCCAGCCAGGAACAGGACTCCCCCCGCTTTTAGGTAAGTTCGACTTGGCAACCCTATCTCCACCAGTCCACCCCCACCACACAGACACAGGCTCCAACCGATTGCTTTAATTTAGTGGGGTTTTTTTTTAAGTAGTACATATGTGCATGTTGTTGATACAGAGGGAAAGAACAAACACAAATGAATGGATTGAATTGAGAGTTGTGGCAAATTGTGCATACCCAC